>NC_141877.1:25828913-26130434 GCF_056163025.1 Triticum urartu | reverse complement strand
GCTGATCTTGATAACCTACAATCAAAGAATCAACGTTATGATAAGAGAGACTTCGTTGCTAGGAAGCACGGTAAAGAAAGAGAACCATGGGTTCAAAAACCTATGCCTTTTCCTCCTTAACCATCCAAGAAAAATGATGATTAGGATTTTGAGTGCTTTGCTGAAATGATTAGACCTATCTTTTTGCGCATGCGCTTGACTGATATGCTTAAAATGAATCCTTATGCTAAGTACATGAAAGATATTGTCGCAAATAAAAGAAAGATACCGGAAGCTAAAATTTCCACCATGCTTGCTAACTATACTCTTAAGGGTGGAATACCAAAGAAACTTGGAGATCCTGGAGTACCAACTATACCATGCTCCATTAAAAGAAACTATGTTAAAACTGCTTTATGTGATCTTGGAGTTGGTGTTAGTGTTATGCCTCTCTCTTTATATCATAGACTTGATTTGAATAAGTTGACACCTACTGAAATATATTTGCAAATGGCCGATAAATCAACTACTATACCTGTCGGTATTTGTGAGGATGTGCCTGTTGTGGTTGCAAAAGTTACTGTTTTAACGGACTTTGTTATTCTTGATATTCCCGAGGACGATAGTATGTCTATTATTCTTGGTAGACCCTTTTTGAATACTGTAGGGGCTGTTATTGATTGCAACAAAGGCAATGTCACTTTTCATGTTAATGATAATGAGCATACGGTACACTTTCCGAGGAAACAACCACAAGTCCACAGTATCAATTCTATTGGAAAAACTTCAACGATTACTATTGGAGGTTTTGAATTTCCTCTCCCTACTGTCAAGAAAAAATATGATATTCTTATTGTTGGGGACGTGCATATCCCCGTTGAGGTAACCTAGTGCTATTCGAAAATTCTCCGGTTTCATGCGATTCAAAAGAGTTTGTTAACAAGACTTGATCAACCTTGTTAGTGGATTCCTTTTGATGAGCATGAGATGGATGAAGTTACAAAGCACAACTCTGTGTACCCTCCTTTTACTTTCTGTTATTTAGATTAAATAAAGCAAAATTAGTATTTTCTGTCTGTTTTCTGAATTATCCTTGCAATAAAAAATACCCCAAAAATAAAAGTTCTCCAAATGTCATGAAAAAATTATATGATTTTTCTAGAATATTTATGAATTATTGGCACTGAGAACACACCCGGGGGCCTCACCACCTGGCCACGAGGGTCTAGGGCGCGCCCCTGCCTCGTGGACCCCACGTGGGCCCCCTCCACTTATTCCTGCACCCACACACTTTGTCTTCCTCCAGAAAAAATCCTCCACCAGCTCAAGCCCGAGTTCTAGCTCATCTTGCTGCCATTTTCGATCTCCTAGCTCAAAGCTCCATTCAAAAACTGCTTTGGGGATTGTTCTTCGGTATGTGACTCCTCCAATGTTCCAATTAGTTTTTGTTCTAGTGCTTTATTTATTGCATTTTTTGCAGCTTAGGTGACCCTGTTATTGAGCTTGCATGTCAAATTTATGTGGTCAAAAGTAGTTTTAATGCATGATATGGCCTCTAGGCATTTGTAGGAGTAGTTGATATCAATATTGTTAAGTTTGGTTCACTTTTATTTTGAGTCACTAAAAATTTTAGAAATTTTCAGAGGAAGAAATATGTTTAGGAAAATGTACCAAGGTGGTTCCTCAAGGAAGCAAGGCCTAAGACTCACGATACGTGAGCCGGATAATGAACTACCAAGGGAAGCTCAAGTGCGGCCATGTGAATGGCCGTCAGAAGAGTTCATGGTCCGGGAAGGCATCAAGGATGAATTTGACGCGTATGTGCATAACGCTGATCTTGAGAGCTTCGTGTCAGATAAGTACCGGCAATACCTCTATCTTACTCATTCATTTGTGAGAAGGTTTAAATTTACATCCTCGCGCAATTCTCACACTATCCTATTTGATATTTATGATAAATCATATACCATGGATCTAGAAGATTTCAATACTGCTTGTAAACTCCCGCACTGGGGCAATGTTAGTGAACCTCGCAAATCTGAATATAAAGACTTTCTTGCTAGTATTACTGTGGGGGAATCTAGGGAGATCACACAAGCTACCATAGGGAGCATTCATTTCCCTTCCACACATTATTTTGCTCTCTTCATTGGTAGATGCATTAACGGTAAAGATGAGGCTTGTCACATGTGTGTTTGAGATCTTAGTGTCCTCAAGAGTGCGGTATTATGTGATAAACAATATAACTTGGGGGCTATTGTTGCACGTAGGTTGCATCACAACAGTATAAGTGGAGATCTGTTTGGTGGAATTTATGCAACTCGTGTAGCTAACTATCTTGATATACCCATACGTGGAAATGATATTGAGTTGCCTCCTGCTTACCTAGATTATAATGCCATGGTTCGCCATCAGTTTTTTGAGAGGAACGATCAGTTCCTCCAGTACCGACTAATCTTTGACAAATGGCGCACCGTCCATGTTGCTCTCCCTGCTCCTACTTTCTTTGACTTTCAGGCAAAAGGGAGATATGTTATAACCAGGAAGGAGGCGAATGAGTACAAGAGGAGGACGGAGGCAACTCGCCTCCAAGCTGCAGCTCGTCAGGCAGTGGCTGCTGCATCTCAGTACGACCCCAGCTACAATTTTGGATATCCACCAGGCCAACCGTGGTGATAAACCATCTTAGGCCAAAAGCCTAAGCTTGGGGGAGTATGTATCTCTCACCGACATTACATTCATGTTCACACACTCATACCAATTGTCGGTGATCATACTTTTTCATTGTACTATCCATGCTGGTCTATTTTCTTTTCCAGCATTCTTCTTGTTTGTTTGAAAAACCTTAAGAAAACCAAAAAATTAGCTTTTAGCTAGTTTACTTTCCATGCCTGTAGTAGTAGTAATTAAAAAGAAAACCCAAAAAGATTTCTCGCTCTTCTTTTGCTTGTTGGGAGCTTTCTCGTGTAAATATTTTATTTCCTTTCTTTTTCTTTGGGGTTGAGAGGAGAAGACCATGATGAAAATGTTGAGTGGCTTTCATATGCATTATTGTTGATCTAACAAAGAGCCCATATCACCTTGTCTTCTCCTATGTATTGAATGCTTGCAGATTCCAGCTTAGTCCAATGCACATGCACTATTATTATTATCCACACCGTTCGGTCATGCAAGTAAAAGGCAATAATGACGATATATGATGGACTGATTGAGATGAGAGAAATTGGTATGAACTCGACCTATCTTGTTTTTGTAAATATGATTAGTTCATCGTTCCTGATTCAGCCTATTATGAATGAAACATGTTTGCAATGACAATTAGAGATTATAGTTGCTCATGCCATGCTTAATTAGCTAGGAGTTTATGATGGTTTACCTTGCGTGCCAACATGCTATTAAAATGGTTGTGATGTGGTATGATAGGGTGGTATCCTCCTTTGAACGATTCGAGTGGCTTGAGTTGGCACATGTTCACACATGTAGTTGAAACAAAATCAACATAGCCTCCACGATATTTATGTTCATGGTGAATTATATCCTACTCATGCTTGCACTCAGTGTTGATTAATTTTAATGCATGTTCATGACTGTTGCCGCTCTCTAGCTGGTCGCTTTCCAATCTCTTTCTAGCCTTCACTTGTACTAAGCGGGAATACCGCTTGTGCATCCACTTCCATAAACCCCAAAAATTATTCCATATGAGTCCACCATACCTTCCTATATGCGGTATCTACCTGCCATTCCAAGTAAATTTGTATGTGGCAAACTCTAAACCTTCAAATGAAATTCTTCTTTGTATGCTCGAATAGCTCATGTATCAACTAGGGTTGTCTATATTTTCCATGCTAGGCGGGCTATTCTCAAGAGGAGTGGACTCCACTCCTCAGTCACGAGAAAATGGCTGGTAACCAGGATGCCCAGTCCCATGCTTAAATTATAATAATTGCAAACAAAACTCCCCCAGGATTGTTGTTAGTTGGAGGTACCCGTTGTTTCGGACGAGTCATGGATTGATGTTTGTTGGTGGTGGGGGAGTATAAACTTTACCATTCTGTTTGGGAACCGCCTATAATGTGTGTAGCATGGAAGATATCGAGATCTCTTAGTTGTTATGTTGACGATGAAAGTATGCCACTCAAAATATTATTTATCTCTATTTCAAAATCGAGCTCTGGCACCTCTACAAATCCCTGCTTCCCTCTGCGAAGGGCCTATATATTTACTTTTATGTTGAGTCATGATCCTCTTATTAAAAAGCACTAGTTGGAGAGCACCGCTATCATGTGCATGCATTACTATTAGTTTACATTGAGTATGACTGTGACTGAATCTCTTTTACCATGAATTACAATGCTTAGTGAGTCCTTGAACTTCAGAGGTGCTCTGCATTTATGTTTTGCGGTCTAAAAAAGGGCTAGCGAGATACCATCTTGTTATATCATATTATGATTGTTTTGAGAAAGTGTTGTCATCCGAGATTTATTATTATTGCTCACTAGTTGATTATGCCATTGATATGAGCAAACACGAGACCTAAATGTTATTGTGAATATGGTTAGTTCATAATCTTTGATGAAAACTTGAATGCTGGCTTTACATATTTACAACAACAAGATCAAATAGAGTTTGTAAAAGTTTTTCTTTATCACTTTCAGTTTGTCAACTGAATTGCTTGAGGACAAGCAAAGGTTTAAGTTTGGGGGAGTTGATACGTCTCCATCGTATCTACTTTTCCAAACACTTTTGACCTTGATTTGGACTCTAACTTTCATGATTTGAATGGAACTAACTCGGACTGACGCTATTTTCAGCAGAATTGCCATACTGTTATTTTCGTGCAGAAATAAAAGTTCTCGGAATGACCTGAAACTTCATGGAGAATATTTTTGGAATATATAAAAAATACTGGTGAAAGAATCAACGTCAGGGGGCCCACACCCTGTCCACGAGGGTGGGGGCGCGCCCCCTGTCTTGTGGGCCCCCTGATGCTCCACCGACCTCAACTCCAACTCTATATATTCACGTTCGGGGAGAAAAAATCAAGGAGAAGGATTCATCGCGTTTTACGATACAGAGCCACCTCCAAGCCCTAATCTCTCTCGGGAGGGCTGATCTGGAGTCCGTTCAGGGCTCCGGAGAAGGGAATCCATCGCCATCATCATCATCAACCTTCCTCCATCACCAATTTCATGATGCTCACTATCGTGCGTGAGTAATTCCATCGTAGGCTTGCTGGACGGTGATGGGTTGGATGAGATTTATCATGTAATCGAGTTAGTTTTGTTAGGGTTTGATCCCTAGAATCCATTATGTTCTGAGATTGATGTTGCTATGACTTTGCTATGCTTAATGCTTGTCACTAAGGCCTGAGTGCCATGATTTCTAATCTGAACCTATTATGTTTTCATGAATATATGTGAGTTCTTGATCCTATTTCGCAAGTCAATAGTCACCTACTATGTGTTATGATCCAGTAACCCCGAAGTGACAATAATCGGGACCACTCCCGGTGATGACTATAGTTTGAGGAGTTCATGTATTCACTAAGTGTTAATGCTTTGTTCCGGTATTCTATTAAAAGGAGGCCTTAATATCCCTTAGTTTCCGATAGGACCCCGCTGCCACGGGAGGGTAGGATAAAAGATGCCATGCAAGTTCTTTTTTCCATAAGCACGTATGACTATATTCAGAATACATGCCTACATTACATTGATGAACTGGAGCTAGTTCTGTGTCACCCTATGTTATAACTGTTACATGAGGAATCACATCCGACATAATTATCCATCACTGATCCAATGCCTACGAGCTTTTCACATATTGATCTTTGCTTAGTTACTTTTCCGTTGCCACTCTTACTATCACTACAAAACCAATACTATTACTTTTGCCACTGTTACCGTTACTTCCATATTACTTTGCTACTAAATACTTTGCTGCAGATATTAAGTCTTTCAGGTGCGGTTGAATTGACAACTTAACTGTTAATACTTGAGAATATTCTTTGGCTCCCCTTGTGTCGAATCAATAAATTTGGGTTGAATACTCTACCCTCGAAAACTGTTGTGATCCCCTATACTTGTGGGTTTGTTGGAAATATGCCCTAGAGGCAATAATAAATTAGTTATTATCATATTTCCTTGTTCATGATAATCGTTTATTATCCATGCTAGAATTGTATTGATAGGAAACTCAGATACATGTGTGGATACATAGACAACACCATGTCCCTAGTAAGCCTCTAGTTAACTAGCTCGTTGATCAATAGATGGTTACGGCTTCCTGACCATGGACATTGGATGTCGTTGATAATGGGATCACATCATTGGGAGAATGATGTGATGGACAAGACCCAATCCTAAGCCTAGCACAAAGATCGTGTAGTTCGTATGCTAAAGCTTTTCTAATGTCAAGTATCATTTCCTCAGACCATGAGATTGTGCAACTCCCAAATACCGTAGGAATACTTTGGGTGTGCCAAACGTCACAATGTAACTGGGTGGCTATAAAGGTACACTACAGGTATCTCCGAAAGTGTCTGTTGGGTTGGCACGAATCGAGACTGGGATTTGTCACTCCGTGTAAACGGAGAGGTATCTCTGGGCCCACTCGGTAGGACATCATCATAATGTGCACAAAGTGACCAAGGAGTTGATCACGGGATGATGTGTTACGGAACGAGTAAAGAGACTTGCCAGTAACGAGATTGAACAAGGTATCGGGATACCGACGATCGAATCTCGGGCAAGTACAATACCGCTAGACAAAGGGAATTGAATACGGGATTGATCGAATCCTCGACATCATGGTTCATCCGATGAGATCATTGTGGAACATGTGGGAACCAACATGGGTATCCAGATCCCGTTGTTGGTTATTGACCGGAGAACGTCTCGGTCATGTCTGCATGGTTCCCGAACCCGTAGGGTCTACACACTTAAGGTTTGATGACGCTAGGGTTATAAAGGAAGTTTGTATGTGGTTACCGAATGTTGTTCGGAGTCCCGGATGAGATCCCGGACGTCACGAGGAGTTCCGGAATGGTCCGGAGGTAAAGATTTATATATGGGAAGTCCTGTTTTGGTCACCGGAAAAGTTTCGGGTTTTATCGGTAACGTACCGGGACCACCGGGAGGGTCCCGGGGGTCCACCAAGTGGGGCCTCCAGCCCCGAAGGCTTGCATGGGCCAAGAGTGGGAAGGGACCAGCCCCTGAGTGGGCTGGTGCGCCTCCCACAAGGCCCAAGGCGCAGCTAGGAGGAGAAGGGGGAAACCCTAGGCGCAGATGGGCCTAAGGCCCACCCTAGGGCGCGCCCCCCTCTCCCCCTCTTGGCCGCCCCCCCTCCATCCCATCTAGGGCTGCCGCCCCCTAGGGGTGGGAACCCTAGAGGGGGCGCACCCTCCTCCCCTTCTCCTATAAATAGTGGGGGTTTTGGGCTGCCCAAGACACACGA
Source organism: Triticum urartu (assembly GCF_056163025.1). NCBI lineage: Eukaryota > Viridiplantae > Streptophyta > Magnoliopsida > Poales > Poaceae > Triticum > Triticum urartu. The sequence continues at coordinate 26,123,003 of NC_141877.1, read as the reverse complement.
TTTGATCTCTCCCTGGCACAGCCCTACCTCTCTCCTCCTCGTCTCTTGCGGTGCTTGGCGAAGCCCTGCTGGAGTACCACGCTCCTCCACCACCACCACGCCGTTGTGCTGCTGCTGGATGGAGTCTTCCTCAACCTCTCCCTCTCTCCTTGCTGGATCAAGGCATGGGAGACGTCACCGGGCTGTACGTGTGTTGAACGTGGAGGTGCCGTCCGTTCGGCACTAGGATCTCCGGTGATTTGGATCACGACGAGTACGATTCCTTCAACCCCGTTCTCTTGAACGCTTCCGCATAGCGATCTACAAGGGTATGTAGATGCACTCTCCTTCCCCTCGTTGCTGGTTTCTCCATAGATAGATCTTGGTGACACATACGAAAATTTTGAATTTCTACTACGTTCCCCAACAGTGGTATCATGAGCTAGGTCTATTGCGTAGATTCTATGCACGAGTAGAACACAAAGTAGTTGTGGGCGTTGATTTTGTTCAATATGCTTACTGTTACTAGTCCAATATTGATTCGGCGGCATTGTGGGATGAAGCGGCCCGGACCGACCTTACACGTACTCTTACGTGAGACTGGTTCCACCGACTGACATGCACTAGTTGCATAAGGTGGCTAGCGGGTGTCTGTCTCTCCCACTTTAGTCGGATCGGATTCGATGAAAAGGGTCCTTATGAAGGGTAAATAGCAATTGGCATATCACGTTGTGGTGTTTGCGTAGGTAAGAAACGTTCTTGCTAGAAACCCATAGCAGCCACGTAAAACATGCAAACAACAATTAGAGGACGTCTAACTTGTTTTTGCAGGGTATGCTATGTGATGTGATATGGCCAAGAAGAATGTGATGAATGATATGTGATGTATGAGATTGATCATGTTCTTGTAATAGGAATCACGACTTGCATGTCGATGAGTATGGCAACCGGCAGGAGCCATAGGAGTTGTCTTAATTTATTTATGACCTGCGTGTCAACATAAACGTCATGTAATTACTTTACTTTATTGCTAACCGTTAGCTGTAGTAGTAGAAGTAATAGTTGGCGAGACAACTTCATGAAGACACGATGATGGAGATCATGATGATGGAGATCATGCTGTCATGCCGGCGACGATGATAATCATGGAGCCCCGAAGATGGAGATCAAAAGGAGCAATATGATATTGGCCATATCATGTCACTATTTGATTGCATGTGATGATTATCATGTTTATACATCTTATTTGCTTAGAACGACGGTAGTAAATAAGATGATCCCTCATTAAATTTAAAGAAAGTGTTCCCCCTAACTGTGCACCGTTGCGACAGTTCGTTGTTTCGAAGCACCACGTGATGATCGGGTGTGATAGATTCTAACGTTCACATACAACGGGTGTAAGACAGATTTACACACGCGAAACACTTAGGTTGACTTGACGAGCCTAGCATGTATAGACATGGCCTCGGAACACAAGAGACCGAAAGGTCGAGCATGAGTCGTATGGTAGATACGATCAACATGAAGATGTTCACCGATGATGACTAGTCCGTCTCACGTGATGATCGGACATGGCCTAGTTGACTCGGATCATGTAATCACTTAGATGACTAGAGGGATGTCTATCTAAGTGGGAGTTCATAAGATGAACTTAATTATCCTGAACATAGTCAAAAGGTCTTCGCAAATTATGTCATGGCTCGCGCTTTAGTTCTACTATTTAGATATGTTCCTAGAGAAAATTTAGTTGAAAGTTGATAGTAGCAATTATGCGGACTAGGTCCGTAAACTGAGGATTGTCCTGATTGCTTCATAGAAGGCTTATGTCCTTAATGCACCGCTCAGTGTGCTGAACCTCGAACGTCGTCTGTGGATGTTGCGAACATCTGACATACACATTTTGATAACTACGTGATAGTTCAGTTAAACGGTTTAGAGTTGAGGCACCGAAGACGTTTTGAAACATCGCGAAACATATGAGATGTTTCGAGGGCTGAAATTGGGATTTCAGGCTCGTGCCCACGTCAAGAGGTATGAGACGCAAACTAAGGAGAAAAACTCAATTGTTGAGCTTGTGCTCAGATTGTCTGAGTACAACAATCATTCGAATCAAGTGGGAGTTGATCTTCCAGAGATAGTGATGTTTCTCCAAAGTCATTGCCACCAAGCTGCTAGAGCTTCGTGATGAACTATAATATATCAGGGACATATATGATGATGTCAGGACCCCGATTCCAAGTCACATCGATCTAGCCGGTAACACCTCATATCACTTTGCGGCCTCATGCACGGTATCCCACGGGTGTCGCCTTACCATGGCCTAGAACCGTTTGCGCCTTTTGGCTCACATATATGATAGTGTCGCTAGCATCCATATGACAGAGAACCCGGGCCGACATGGCTAGTCATGAACCCAAAGCGGCACAGACCTATGGAGACAGGCATACATGAATCACATCGAGCATGTCGGTCATCATCGATTGATTCCGGGCTGTAGCACTGGGCTAACAGGACTCCGGGGAACCTGGGCTGTAGCAGGCTAGGCAGGACTCCGGAAGTCACAGCGTGACATTTCCCCGAAGGGACAGACATAGGAACGAAGTGAAACACATGCCGGCCAGTCAAGTGTCCTGAACAGTAGTGCTAGGCTAGCAGGACTCTGGTGAACCGGGCTGTAGCGGACTACTATGGCTCGAGGAACACTAGACTACATTTCCCCATAAGAAAGGCTGCCAAGGATAAACAACTAGATTTTCGGATCCCACTCATACCAAGCATTTCAATCATACACACAATATGCCCGATATGAGTACATACAACATGGCATCACAACAAAACTGTACAACTCAAGTACTTTATTTAAAGGCTCCAGGGAGCCATACATAACATGTTGATACAGATAGGGGTCACATAACCCGACACTCAAGTCATACAAACATACAATCACATGCGGAAGCAACTAGTCTGAGTACAGACTCTAGAAAGAAAGAAGGCTTCTCGAAGCCTGTCTATCTACATAGGGCCCTCCATGGCCAGGATCACCACCTGGGTGGCTAGTCACTCGTCGACGTCAAGGTCTACGTAGAACCCATCGGAGGGGGCGGTGTTGTCGTCTGAAAACAGTAATTAAGCAAACATGAGTACAAAGGTACTCAGCAAGTCTTACATCAGAACCTACTATACATGCTTATTCTCAAGAAGGTGGTGGGGTTAATGCAGCAAGCCAGCTTTGACTCTTGGCTAAGCTATCCTACGGAATTTCACCAGTAAAATAGTTTTCGCACACGAGTCCACTACTCACCAACACAATACTCCACCGGGGATCCTCCTTCGTCATCCTACGAGAGGGCCATCCTCGGTACTCACACTTATCTTGAGTCTTTTATTAGTACCCATTAACTTGTCTATGAACTGTATAGGCAACCAAGTAGTCCTTTACCGCGGACGCGGCTATTCGAATAGTTTTATACCCTGCAGGGGTGTACTTCTTCATACACGCTTTCACCACTTACCGCCGTTTACACGACATGTACTCGGCAACCTTCAAGCGGAAGCCCAGCGAGGGTGTCGGCCACGGCCTACCTAAACACTTAAGTCTCTAGTCTAGGTTTATCGCCTATCCAGGTTCCATCCGCAGGGAGTCCGACCGAGGTTTCCACATACGGCCCCGAACAATGTGAACAGGGATCCCGAGACACCAAACGGGTGACTCGGTACACCGTGCCACGGTGTATCTACCGCAACATAGCCCACCCCTAGGGTCAGCGCTACGCACGGCCGCCAACACATAACCTACAAACACCAAAAATTATTTACAACTCCTGGACAGAGTACTAGGGTGGTTAGGAAGCCGAGAGGGTCAATTAAGGATCCCAATGCATGGTAGTAGCTGAATCTTAAATCACACATACAGATCTCAGTTCTTAGGGACGGCCTCAATGAAACAACCCACCATGTACTCCTACATGGCCTCTCATCGATACCTTTACCAAAACATGTTCAACACATCCCTCACATTACCGGCATAATCATTTCACTCTGGCCCATCACCCAGATGAACCAGACCTGACACAACTCTAAGCATAGCAGTCATAGCAAGGTAGGAATCACGTACATGGCTCAATCAACTCCTACACATGCTAGTGGGTTTCATCTAGTTACTGTGGCAATGACAGGTCATGCAGAGGATAAGGGTTCAACTACCGTAGCACACAGCAGTTTGAATCGCGTTGTCTTAATGCAGTAAACAAGAGAAGAAGCGAGAACATGGGTTTGTATCGGAATGATCACTGGTTGCTTGCCTGATGGAGTGGTAGTGGGATACTGCCCTTCAGTTGGATACTCGTGAATATCCTCGGAGGCAGAACCTACCACGAAGAACACATCGGAACACAATCAACACATGATGATATGCAACAATATGATGCATGCTATGACATGGCAATATGAATGTGTCTTGGCCTAATGCAAGCTATAACAGAAAGGAATGAACTCATTTGAATCAAAGATTCAAATATTAGCTCATTAAACATGGCCTTAATAGTGCATTTCCTTATTCTGCTTAAACAGCAAGGTAAACTTGTTTTGTCATGCATGAAACCATTACAGATGGATAGATTAAATTTTTCTGATCATTTTTCATATATAAATATTTGCATTTGGAGCTATGGTTGATTTTCTATGATTTTTAGAAGTTTTAACTATTTTCTGGAAATTCCTGAATAAAAATAAATCCAGAAAATGCATTACTGCGTCAGCATTGCATCATGCTGACCTCAGCAGGTCAAAGGTGCCAGCCCAGGTCAAACCTGACTGGTGGGCCCCTTTTGTCAGCCTCTCAGCTAATTAACAGGATTAGATTAACACTAATTAGCTGTTAGTGGGGCCTGGGCCCACATGTCAGTGACTAATTTAATTAAAATTAATTAAAACTAATCCTAAATTAGTTAGCAGACCGGCCCCACCTGTCATAGACTCAGGGGGGGTCTACCTGGGCCCACCCAGGAGTCAAACTGGGTCAAACTCGCCGGCGACTCGACGCCGGCGAGGCCCGAGACGGTGGCGCAGCTCGGAAAACGCCCACAGGGCACGGGCGAGGCCGTTCTTGGGCTCGTTGGAGAGCTCTTGCAGTCGCGCATCTAGTGGTGGTGTAGGCCGGGCCTACGATGGCCGGAGATGACAACGGCGAGCTCCAAGGCAGCGGCCGGAGTTCGGCCATGTGCGGGGAGTGGGCTGCGGCGTGCAAACACGGAAACTGAAGCGCTAGCGAGGCACTACGCGATGCGGCAAGCACGTTGCATAGCACGGGAGGACCAAATGGTCGCCGGAGCGACGCCGGCGACGAGCTCGAGCGGAGACGAGCTTCGGCCATGGTGGAACTATGGCCTAGAGGGTGCAAACGCGTGGGAAAGAAGAGGGGAAAGGTGGCGGAGCTCACAGGGAGGTCGATGAGCAGCTCAGTGGGCTCGGGGGCGACCGGAGCGAGGCGAATCGATGAACGGCGTCCGGCGGGTACCGAGGTTGAAGACGATCCGATGGCGGCGATGCAGGGCCTCCGGCAATGTGTGGCTCAGTGGGGAGGGCGAGGGCGTCGCGGCGGAGCTTCTGGACAGGTCAGAGAGGCGAGGGGGTGACGGAGAGCGCGACTACGGCGGTGAGACGGCGACAAGCTCGTCGGCCATGGTGCGGGAGAGGGTGAGGGAGACGAGGGGAGAGTGAGCGAGGATGAGAGGGGGACGTGGGGGTCGCGTGGCACCCCTAGGCGTCTCCAGGCGTCGGCGGAAGCAGGAGGTGGCCGGCGTGTGGCCGCGGGCGCCGGCCACGCGCTCCGCGTCCTTCTGGCGCGAGGAGGACGACGACTGGCAGAGCCAGTAGGCTGGGCCGAGCCAGGTGGCTGGGCCAGCACAGGTAAGGCCCGGGTGGGCTTCCCTCTCTCTCTCTCTTTTTATTTGTTTCTGTTTTTCTAATTAACTGCAACTGTTGGGCTTTAAATAAAATACTAAAACGTTTCCAAAAATCCTGAAAATAATTGTGGGCTCTGTTTAGATTATTTCCAACAGCAAACATTTATTTCCAGGATTATTTGAGCATTTAAATTATTTTATAGCATTTAAATGCCCAAATTCAAATACTTATGATTTAATTCAATGACCTTCTGTTGACCTAGAAAATTGTGCACCAATTTTGCCAGAGGTTTTAACCCAAGACAAGGAGGGTGAACTTTTTAGAAGGGCATTTCAGGTTCATTGAAAATAATTTTAGTAAACCCTAGTTGTTTCCAGGGGGTGTTGGGGGTTTCTGCTTTCCCCATTTCAAATTTAAGAGAAATTTAAACATGATACACACTCTAATGCTTGAACTAGCTAGGGTGTGACAACTCACCCCCACTCAAAAGAATCTCGTCCCGAGATTTAGGATCCTCCGGGAAGAAGGTGGGGTACTCAAGTCGAAGACGATCCTCCCTTTCCCAAGTGGCTTCTTTCTCGGAATGGTGTGACCATTGAACCTTGAGAAACTTGATATTCTGACGTCGAGTGGTACGCTCGGCCTGATCAAGGATACGAACGGGATATTCCCGATAGGAGAGGTTATCTTGTAGATCAAGCGTTTCGTGGTCCACTCCACGGATAGGATCCACGAAGCAACGCCTGAGTTGTGAAACATGGAAGACATTGTGAACTCTGGAAAGATGCGGAGGTAGTTCCAATTGGTAGGCAACTTCTCCTCGTTTGGCAAGAATGCGAAAGGGTCCAATGTAACGAGGGGCCAATTTGCCTTTGATACCGAAACGATGGGTTCCCTTTAACGGAGTAACCCGAAGGTAAGCCTTCTCGTCGACTTCATAAGTCATAGGCTTATGTTTACGATCATATTGACTCTTTTGACGAGATTGGGCTGTTTTCAATTTCTCACGAATAACGCGAACCTGCTCTTCTGCTTCCTGAATCATATCCGGGCCAAAGAGTTGTCTTTCCCCGGTTTCTGACCAGTTAAGAGGTGTTCGACATTTTCGTCCATAGAGAACTTCGAAAGGAGCCTTGCCCAAGCTGGCTTGATAACTATTGTTATAAGCAAACTCCGCGAATGGAAGGCATTTCTCCCAACTCATTCCGAACGAGATGACAGAAGCTCGGAGCATATCTTCCAGAATTTGATTGACTTGCTCTACTTGACCACTTGATTGAGGATGGAAGGCAGTACTAAAAGAGAGACGAGTTCCCATAGCATTTTGGAAACTTTCCCAAAATCGAGAGGTGAAGAGACTCCCACGGTCTGAGTTAATTTCCAATGGAACACCATGAAGAGACACTATTCGGGAGATGTATAAATTGGCTAGCTGGCTAGCGGTGATACTCTCACGAACAGGTAGAAAGTGGGCTACTTTGGAAAGACGGTCGATCACGACGAAGATGGTATTATTCCCTCTCTTGGTCCTGGGAAACCCAGTGATGAAATCCATACTGATTTTATCCCATTTCCATTCGGGAATAGCCAAAGGTTGAAGAGTGCCAGCAGGCCGTTGATGCTCTGCTTTAACACGACGACAAATGTCGCAATTAGCAATGTATTGGGCGATTTCTCTCTTCATCCTAGTCCACCAAAACCTCTGGCGTAGGTCTTGATACATTTTAGTACTACCGGGATGAATGGTGAGAGGGGATTCATGAGCTTCCTTAAGGATCAACTGGCGCAGATGTTGTTTCTTGGGAACCACCAAACGGTTCTTGAAGAAGACAGCACCTCGCTCATCCATGGAGAAACATTTAGCAACTCCGCTAACGATGTTTTCCTTAATCCGGGATATGCCCTTATCATACCGCTGGGCGGTTATGATTTGATCCATAATGGTAGGTTTCGCCACCAGGGTGGATAGGAATCCTCGAGGAACAATGTGAAGGTTAAACTTACGGAATTCCTCATGGAGAGGTGGTTGACTCTGTTGTAACATCAGGTTGTTACAATAGGATTTACGGCTTAGTGCATCAGCCATGACATTGGCTTTGCCCGGGGTGTAAGTTATTCCTAAGTCGTAATCCGAGATCAACTCAACCCAACGTCTTTGCCTGAGATTCAAGTCTGGTTGGGTGAAGATATATTTCAAACTTTGGTGATCGGTGAAGATCTCGCAACGATTACCGAGGAGGTAATGTCGCCAGGTTTTAAGTGCATGGACTACAGCTGCAAGCTCTAGATCATGTGTGGGATAATTTTCCTCATGTGGGTGTAATTCCGTGAAGCATAGGCAATTACCTGACGATCCTGCATGAGTATGCAACCTAGTCCTTGTCGCGAGGCGTCGCAATAGATAATAAAGTCCTTGGAGAAATCTGGTGGTACCAGTACGGGAGCAGATGTCAGGCGTCTTTTCAGTTCCTGAAAGCTGAACTCGCACTGTGGAGTCCACTCGAACTTTTTATCTTTCTTGAGGAGTTCAGTTAGAGGTTTAGCAACCTTGGAGAAATTCTCGACGAAGCGGCGGCAATAGCTCGCTAAGCCAAGGAAACTCCGAACTTGCTTGACCGTCTCAGGTGGAGTCCAATCAAGGACGGCTTGAACTCGCTCGGGATTGACAGCAATACCCTTGCCAGAGATTACATGGCCTAGATAGGTCACTTCTGGCAACCAAAATTCACACTTGGAGAATTTGGCATAAAGGCGATGCTCTCGAAGTTTCATCAATACCAGCCTTAGATGTTCGGCATGTTCCTCTTCATTCTTGGAGTAGATGAGTATGTCATCGAGGTATACCACGACGAATTTATCCAAGTACTCCATGAAAACCGAGTTCATTAACCGAGAGAAGGTAGCTGGGGCATTGGTTAAACCGAAGGACATGACGGTGTACTTGTATTGGCCATAACGAGTAACAAAGGCCGTTTTGGGAATGTCCCCATTTCTGATTTTGATTTGATGGTAGCCCAACCTCAAATCCATCTTGGAAAAGACTGAGGATCCAGCGAGCTGATCATACAGATCGTTAATCCTAGGAAGCGGGTATTTGTTCTTGATGGTGACCAGGTTGACAGGGCGGTAGTCCACAACCATTCGATCCGCTCCATCCTTCTTCTTGACGAAGAGGACGGGGCAAGCCCAAGGAGAGGAACTAGGACGGATGAAACCCTTTTTCAAGGACTCATCGAGTTGGTTCTTAAGCTCGGCTAGTTCTAAGGGTGCCATCTTGTAGGGTCTTCTAGAAATTGGCACGGTTCCTGGAACAAGGTCTATCACAAACTCGACATCCCTGTCAGGTGGAACACCTGGCAGTTCTTCTGGAAAGACATCCGGAAAGTCTCGGACTATCGGAACATCCTCAAGGTTTGGAAGGGGGTTGGCATTTAGGGAGTAAAGCTGGCGCTTGGCCACTCGAGTTAAGACATTGACTGTCTTGCCCGATGGGTGAGTAAGCTGAACGGTTCTAGTGGCACAATCAATCTTAGCGTAATGAGCTGACATCCAGTCCATACCCAAGATGATGTTTATGTCCGTGGACTTGAGAGCTATCAAGGATGCAAGGAAGACAAGTCTATCGACAAGAATTTCGTTCCCATGACTTACTCTAGAAGTTTGCCATTTGGAACCCGGGGTTTGAATTACCATGGAAGTGGGCATGTCAAAGAATGTCATGTTATGCAATCGAGCATAGCTCTCGGATATGAATGAATGAGATGCTCCAGTATCGAAAAGAACAGATGCCGGATGGCAGTTAACAAGGAGCGTACCAAGGACGACGTTGGGATCCTCATGAGCCTCCTCGGCTGAAACATAGTTGACATGGCCACGTGCAGTGGTGGCCGGCTTGGCGTAGAATGTTTTTTCCGCGGGCTTACCATGGCCAACGGACTTTCCAGTTTGATTGGGGTTGTTGTTCTGGGGACACTCTCGGCTATAGTGACCCGGCTCTCCACACTTAAAGCATGTCACCACATTGGGGCGTGGAGCAGCATTAGCAGCGGGGCCACCATAGGGCTTGGGCGGTGCAAATTGCTGGTTGGGACGAGGCGCCTCAAAGGATGTCCTCGGGATGAACCTGGGTGGCAGTGCCGTGCTTGGGATCCACACCCGGCGCTTCTGAGCTCCAGAGCCGGATGAAGAGCCAAAGTCACGGGAGTGCTTGCGTGAAGCATCATAATCAGTCTGGCCTGTCTCAGCACTGATGGCTTTATTGACCAACTTCTAAAAGGAGGTGCACTCGTGCAGACGAAGATCGCGGCGAAGCTCAGGGCTAAGTCCCTTGCGGAACCTTGCTTGCTTCTTAGCGTCAGTAGATACCTCTTCGGGAGCATAGCGTGCCAGATTTCCAAATTCACGACTATAAGCATCCACAGTCAGTCTTCCTTGGGTGAAGTTGCAGAACTCCTCCCTCTTGCGATCCATGAGACCTTCCGGAATGTGATGCTCGCGGAAAGCCTCACTGAACTCAGCCCAAGTAGTAACTTGGCCGACCGGGCGCATAGCTTCGAAGTTTTCCCACCAAAGGCTAGCAGGGCCTTCGAGGTGATAGGCAGCATAGGTAACCTTGTCGGCTTCGGCTACGTTGGCAGAACGTAGCTTGTGAGTGATGCTGCGAAGCCAGTCATCCGCGTCGAGGGGTTCGACGGAATGGTTAAACTTTGGTGGGTACAGCTTGATAAAGTCATTGATTGACACCAAGTCATTTCGTGGGTGGCGTGCAGTCTTCTGCTCAATCCGCTCTAGCAGGCGGTTAGTCTCACGCTTGTTTCTTTCCGCCTCCAGCATTACTTCGGCCAGAGAAGGCGGGTGAGGCAGATTTTCACCTCTAGCTGCACTAGCTTCCCCCTGCTCCGAGGCAGCAGGGTTGCTGCGGGTGTTGACCATCCTAGGAGAAAACAAGACAATGGTTTAGATAAGGATGGCTCAAACTTAGCAAGGAGTGCAGAATGTAATGGATAACGCGGAATCCAGAGATGTTCATCCGTATGTCATGGTAATATAAAACTGCCATATATATACCAACGGTCATACACATCATACATAGTTTAGTACAAGCCCAGGCTACAGTACAACTATGATGAAAGACGTTACATCTCATCGGAGGCATTCCAAGCTCCTATACAGTATTTGTCTACACCTCCGGATTTGATTACACACAAAGTCATATTCCACAAGTCTCGCAGGACAATGGAGATACAACTACTACAATACTAGTGGTACTACTACTAACTCAGACAGCTCCGTAGTAGCCCTCATAGAAGTCACCTCCATATCCTGGAAGTTCAACGTGACCATCCGGGAACAGACGGTCCTGAGGAGCCTGTGGACCATAGGGGCTAGGATGAGGTCTTGGACCAACAAACGGTGGCCTGCGGGGACCACAGGGTGGGGTGATGCCTCCCACATCACGCCAATCCACCATGTCTGGCAGAGCTGATCTCACAGGATACAGATCCCTTGTATCCATACATCCAGCTTGCACCGCAGGTGCAAACCGAGTCAATGTGGCCCAATGATCAGCACGGGTATTGAAAAGCTCCAGCCTCAAGGCCCGATTCTCTCGGTCCTTATCTTCGAGCATCTCGGCAGTGGTATGAGTTAATGAGTCCTCCTGAGTGGAGTCAGCATAGATAGCCTGAAGATACCCATGCGCTCCCGGAAGTGAAGCTAGCATGTAACGGAAGTCGGTGTTCCAAAGCAGGCCAGTCCGGACTCGCAAGATGGTCATCATGGAATAGGCAGCATCCTGCACAGCCATCTCAACAGTAACCCCGAGTCCATAGGAACAGTGAAGGGGCTCGGTAGATCCAGGATAAGAAGGAAATATCCTGACGGTGCAGAGATATTGGCTTTGATTAAAGTCGCGGAACTGCTCTTCGACGGTGTAATCGGGATACCAACGGTAGCTCGTCTCGATCATTACCCGGACTAACATAGCAGTATGACCGGGCACGTCGAGGCACCGGGTCAGGCGAACCACTTGGTTTTGAACACGGTTGGCCATCTGAAAGCACAACCACAATGCAAAGACATCAGAATTTCTAGGGAAAATTGGACAGCATAACAGTTGTAAATGCTCAGAAAAAGATTTGAGACATCCACAACAGTTCGCAATACCACTCAACAACATCATATCAAGATTCTGATCCAATTAGCAACATACTAAAATAGTAGAAACTGAACTGGGGCTTGTAGCATCAATCCTATAAGCTACTACGGATTAGTAACACGTGAACCTGATAGAAGGAGAGAGCCTAGTCCTTAACCCACGTTGAATGAGAAGAGAATGACTCAGATCAGAGGCATAGGGTAAAGGAGTAAAAGAGCCTTACGTTCCCTCCCACAATCAATTCCCCTACATATAACTAAAGCATTTCTAGACTCGACATCAACCAGTTTGGCTCAACAAACCTACAGGCAGTCCAGCTCTGATACCAATGCTGTCAGGACCCCGATTCCAAGTCACATCGATCTAGCCGGTAACACCTCATATCACTTTGCGGCCTCACGCACGGTATCCCACGGGTGTCGCCTTACCATGGCCCGGAACCGTTTGCGCCTTTTGGCTCATGTATATGATAGTGTCGCTAGCATCCATATGACAGAGAACCCGGGCCGACATGGCTAGTCATGAACCCAAAGCGGCACAGACCTATGGAGACAGGCATACATGAATCACATCGAGCATGTCGGTCATCAGCGATTGATTCCGGGCTGTAGCACTGGGCTAACAGGACTCCGGGGAACCCGGGCTGTAGCAGGCTAGGCAGGACTCCCGAAGTCACAGCGTGACATTTTCCCGAAGGGACAGACATAGGAACGAAGTGAAACACATGCCAGCCTGTCAAGTGTCCTGAACAGTAGTGCTAGGCTAGCAGGACTCCGGTGAACCGGGCTGTAGCGGACTACTATGGCTCGAGGAACACTAGACTACATTTCCCCATAAGAAAGGTTGCCAAGGATAAACAACTAGATTGTCGGATCCCACTCATACCAAGCATTTCAATCATACACACAATATGCCCGATATGAGTACATACAACATGGCATCACAACAAAACTGTACAACTCAAGTACTTTATTTAAAGGCTCCAGGGAGCCATACATAAAATGTTGATATAGATAGGGGTCACATGACCCGACACTCAAGTCATACAAACATACAAGCACATGCGGAAGCAACTAGTCTGAGTACAGACTCTAGAAAGAAAGAAGGCTTCTCGAAGCCTGTCTATCTACATAGGGCCCTCCATGGCCAGGATCACCACCTGGGTGGCTAGTCACTCGTCGACGTCAAGGTCTACGTAGAACCCATCGGAGGGGGCGGTGTTGTCGTCTGAAAACAGTAATTAAGCAAACATGAGTACAAAGGTACTCAGCAAGTCTTACATCAGAACCTACTATACATGCTTATTCTCAAGAAGGTGGTGGGGTTAATGCAGCAAGCCAGCTTTGACTCTTGGCTAAGCTATCCTACGGAATTTCACCAGTAAAATAGTTTTCGCACACGAGTCCACTACTCACCAACACAATACTCCACCGGGGATCCTCCTTCGTCATCCTACGAGAGGTCCATCCTCGGTACTCACACTTATCTTGAGTCTTTTATTAGTACCCATTAACTTGTCTATGAACTGTATAGGCAACCAAGTAGTCCTTTACCGCGGACGCGGCTATTCGAATAGTTTTATACCCTGCAGGGGTGTACTTCTTCATACACGCTTTCACCACTTACCGCCGTTTACACGACATGTACTCGGCAACCTTCAAGCGGAAGCCCAGCGAGGGTGTCGGCCACGGCCTACCTAAACACTTAAGTCTCTAGTCTAGGTTTATCGCCTATCCAGGTTCCATCCGCAGGGAGTCCGACCGAGGTTTCCACATACGGCCCCGAACGATGTGAACAGGGATCCCGAGACACCAAACGGGTGACTCGGTACACCGTGCCACGGTGTATCTACCGCAACATAGCCCACCCCTAGGGTCAGCACTACGCACGGCCGCCAACACATAACCTACAAACACCAAAAATTATTTGCAACTCCTGGACAGAGTACTAGGGTGGTTAGGAAGCCGAGAGGGTCAATTAAGGATCCCAATGCATGGTAGTAGCTAAATCTTAAATCACACATACAGATCTCAGTTCTTAGGGACGGCCTCAATGAAACAACCCACCATGTACTCCTACATGGCCTCTCATCGATACCTTTACCAAAACATGTTCAACACATCCCTCACATTACCGGCATAATCATTTCACTCTGGCCCATCACCCAGATGAACCAGACCTGACACAACTCTAAGCATAGCAGGCATAGCAAGGTAGGAATCACATGCATGGCTCAATCAACTCCTACACATGCTAGTGGGTTTCATCTAGTTACTGTGGCAATGACAGGTCATGCAGAGGATAAGGGTTCAACTACCGTAGCACACAGCAGTTTGGATCGCGTTGTCTTAATGCAGTAAACAAGAGCAGAAGCGAGAACATGGGTTTGTATCGGAATGATCAATGGTTGCTTGCCTGATGGAGTGGTAGTGGGATACTGCCCTTCAGTTGGATACTCGTGAATATCCTTGGAGGCAGAACCTACCACGAAGAACACATCGGAACACAATCAACACATGACGATATGCAACAATATGATGCATGCTATGACATGGCAATATGAATGTGTCTTGGCCTAATGCAAGCTATAACAGAAAGGAATGAACTCATTTGAATCAAAGATTCAAATATTAGCTCATTAAACATGGCCTTAATAGTGCATTTCCTTATTCTTCTTAAACAGCAAGGTAAACTTGTTTTGTCATGCATGAAACCATTACAGATGGATAGATTGAATTTTTCTGATCATTTTTCATATATAAATCTTGGCATTTGGAGCTATGGTTGATTTTCTATGATTTTTAGAAGTTTAACTATTTTCTGGAAATTCCTGAATAAAAATAAATCCAGAAAATACATTACTGCGTCAACATTGTGTCATGCTGACCTCAGCAGGTCAAAGGCGCCAGCCCAGGTCAAACCTGACTGGTGGGCCCCTTTTGTCAGCCTCTCAGCTAATTAACAGGATTAGATTAACACTAATTAGCTGTCAGTGGGGCCTGGGCCCACATGTTAGTGACTGATTTAATTAAAATTAATTAAAACTAATCCTAAATTAGTTAGCAGACCGGCCCCACCTGTCATAGACTCAGGGGGGGTCTACCTGGGCCCACCCAGGAGTCAAACTGGTCAAACTCGCCGGCGACTCGACGCCGGCGAGGCCCGAGACAGTGGCGCAGCTCGGAAAACGCCCACAGGGCACGGGCGAGGCCGTTCTTGGGCTCGTTGGAGAGCTCTTGCAGTCGCGCATCTAGTGGTGGTGGAGGTCGGGCCTACGGTGGCCGGAGACGACGACGGCGAGCTCCAAGGCGGCGGCCGGAGTTCGGCCATGTGCGGGGAGTGGGCTGCGGCGTGCAAACACGGAAACTGAAGCGCTAGCGAGGCACTACGCGATGCGGCAAGCACGTTGCATAGCACGGGAGGACCAAATGGTCGCCGGAGCGACGCCGGCGACGAGCTCGAGCGGAGACGAGCTTCGGCCATGGTGGAACTATGGCCTAGAGGGTGCAAACGCGTGGGAAAGAAGAGGGGAAAGGTGGCGGAGCTCACAGGGAGGTCGATGAGCAGCTCAGTGGGCTCGGGGGCGACCGGAGCGAGGCGAATCGATGAACGGCGTCCGGCGGGTACCGAGGTTGAAGACGATCCGATGGCGGCGATTCAGGGCCTCCGGCGATGCGTGGCTCAGTGGGGAGGGCGAGGGCGTCGCGGCGGAGCTTCTGGACAGGTCAGAGAGGCGAGGGGGTGACGGAGAGCGCGACTACGGCGGTGAGACGGCGACAAGCTCGTCGGCCATGGTGCGGGAGAGGGTGAGGGAGACGAGGGGAGAGTGAGCGAGGATGAGAGGGGGACGTGGGGGTCGCGTGGCACCCCTAGGCGTCTCCAGGCGTCGGCGGAAGTAGGAGGTGGCCGGCGTGTGGCCGCGGGCGCCGGCCACGCGCTCCGCGTCCTTCTGGCGCGAGGAGGACGACGACTGGCAGAGCCAGTAGGCTGGGCCGAGCCAGGTGGCTGGGCCAGCACAGGTAAGGCCCGGGTGGGCTTCCCTCTCTCTCTCTCTTTTTATTTGTTTCTGTTTTTCTAATTAACTGCAACTGTTGGGCTTTAAATAAAATACTAAAACGTTTCCAAAAATCCTGAAAATAATTGTGGGCTCTGTTTAGATTATTTCCAACAGCAAACATTTATTTCCAGGATTATTTGAGCATTTAAATTATTTTATAGCATTTAAATGCCCAAATTCAAATACTTATGATTTAATTCAATGACCTTCTGTTGACCTAGAAAATTGTGCACCAATTTTGCCAGAGGTTTTAACCCAAGACAAGGAGGGTGAACTTTTTAGAAGGGCATTTCAGGTTCATTGAAAATAATTTTAGTAAACCCTAGTTGTTTCCAGGGGGTGTTGGGGGTTTTTGCTTTCCCCATTTCAAATTTAAGAGAAATTTAAACATGATGCACACTCTAATGCTTGAACTAGCTAGGGTGTGACAGATGATCCTTGAGATATTCGCGATGTTTGACACCACAAAAGTAGAAATCAAGAAGGAGCATCAATTGTTGATGGTTGGTGAAACCACTAGTTTCAAGAAGGGCAAGGGCAAGAAGGGATACTTCATGAAACGGCAAATCAGCTGCTGCTCTAGTGAAGAAACCCAAGGTTGAACCCAAACCCGAGACTAAATGCTTCTGTAATAAGGGAAACAGCCACTGGAGCAGAATTACCCTAGATACTTGGTAGATGAGAAGGCTGGCAAGGTCGGTAGAAGTATATTGGATATACATTATGTTAATATGTACTTTACTAGTACTCCTAGTAGCACCAGGGTATTAGATACCGGTTCGGTTGCTAAGTGTTAGTAACTCGAAATAAAAGCTACGGAATAAACGGAGACTAGCTAAAGGTGAGATGACGATATGTGTTGGAAGTATTTCCAAGGTTGATCAAATATCGTACACTCCCTCTACCATCGAGATTGGTATTAAAACCTAAATAATTGTTATTTGGTGTTTGCGTTGAGCATAGACATGATTGGATTATGTCTATCGCGACACGGTTATTCATTTAAGGAGAATAATGGTTACTCTGTTTATTTGAATAATACCATCCCGATCGTAGTGATACACATTTTCATGCCAAAGGTATAAGATAGTAATGATATTACCACACAAATGTGGCACTGCAATTTGAGTCATATTGGTATAAAACGCATGAAGAAGCTCCATGTTGATGGATCTTTGGACTCACTCATTTTTGAAAAGTTTGAGACATGCGAACCATGTCTATTGGTGTATATGCATGAAGAAACTCCATGCAAATGGACCGCTTGGACTCACTTGATTTTGAATCACTTGAGACATGCAAATCATACCACATGGGCAAGATGACTGAAAGCCTCGTTTTCAGTAAAATGGAACTAGAAAGCAACTTGTTGGAAGTAATACATTTTGATGTGTGCAGTCCAATGAGTGCTGAGGCATGTAGTGGATATCGTTACATTCTTACTTCATAGATGATTTGAGTAGATGTTGAGTATATTTACTTGATGAATCGTCTGAATTATTGAAAGGTTCAAGTAATTTCAGGTTGAAGTTGAAAGATCGTCGTGACAAGAGGATAAAAGATCTATGATATGATCATAGAGATGAATATCTGAATTACGAGTTTGGCACAGAATTAAGAAATTGTGGAAATTGTTTCACAACTAATACAACCTGGAACACCATAGTGTGATGGTGTGTCCGAACATCATAACTGCACCCTGTTGGATATGATGCATACCATGATGTCTCTTATCGAATTACCACGATAGTTTATGGGTTAGGCATTAGAGACAACCACATTTACTTTAAATAGGGCACCACGTAATTCCGATGAGATGACACCGTATGAACTATGGTTTAGAGAAACCTAAGTTGTCATTTCTTAAAAGTTCGGGGCTGCGACGCTTATGTGAAAAAGTTTCAGGCTGATAAGCTCAAACCCAAAGCGGATAAATGCATCTTCATAGGACACCCAAAACAGTTGGGTATACCTCCTTTCTCAGATCCGAAAGCAATAAGGGATTGTTTCTAGAATCAGGTCCTTTCTCAAGGAAAAGTTTCTCTCGAAAGAATTGAGTGGGAGGATGGTGGAGACTTGATGAGGTTGTTGAACCGTCTCTTCAACTAGTGTGTGGCAGGGCACAGGAAGTTGTTCCTGTAGCACCTACACCAATTGAAGTGGAAGCTTATGATAGTGATCATGAAACTTCAGATCAAGTCACTACCAAACCTCGTGGGATGACAAGGATGCGTACTACTTTAGAGTGGTACGTAATCCTGTCTTGGAAGTCATGTTGCTAGACAACAATGAACCTACGAGCTATGGAGAAGCGATGGTGGGCCCGGATTCCGAAAAATGGCTCGAGGCCATAAAATCCGAGAGAGGATCCATGTATGAAAACAAAGTGTAGACTTTGGCAGAACAGCTCGATGGTCGTAAGGCTGTTGAGTACAGATGGATTTTAAAAGGAAGACGGACAATGATGGTAAGTATCACCATCAAGAAAGCTTGACTTGTCGTTAAGATGTTTTCCGACAAGTTCAAGGAGTTGACTACGATGAGACTTTCTCACTCGTAGCGATGCTAAGAGTCTGTTGGAATTATATTAGCGATTACTGCATTGTTTATGAAATCTTGCAGATAGGATGTCAAAAACATTGTTTTCTCAACGATTTTCTTGAGGAAAGGTTGTATGTGATACAACCGGAAGGTTTTGTCAATCCTGAAAGATGATAATAAGTATGCAAAGCTCCAGCAATCCTTCTAAGGACTGGAGTAAGCATCTCGGAGTTGGAATGTATGCTTTGATGAGATGATCAAAGATTTTGGGTGTATACAAAGTTTATGAGAAACTTGTATTTCCAAAGAAGTGAGTGGGAGCACTATAGAATTTCTGATGAATATATGTTGTTGACGTGTTGTTGATCAGAAATGACGTAGAATTTCTGGAAAGCATATAGGGTTATTTGGAAAGTGTTTTTCAATGGAAAGCCTGGATTAAGCTACTTGAACATTGAGCATCAAGATCTATAAGGATAGATCAAAACACTTAATGATACTTTCAAATGAGCACATACCTTGACATGATCTTGAAGGTGTTCAAGATGGATCAGTCAAAGAAGGAGTACTTGCCTGAGTTGTAAGGTATGAAGTTAAGACTTAAAGCTCGACCACGGCAGAAGAAAGAGAAAGGACGAATGTCGTCCCCTATGCTTTTGTCATAGGCTCTATACGGTATGCCATGCTGAGTACCGCACCTGATGTGTGCCTTGCCACATGTCTGGCAAGAGGGTACAAAGGTGATCTAGGAGTGGATCACTAGACAGCGGTCAAAATTGTCCTTGGAGTAATAAGGACATGTTTCTCAATTATGGAGGTGATAAAGAGTTCGGCGTAAAGGGTTACATCGATGCAAGCTTTAACACCTATCCGAATGACTCTGAGTAGCAAACCGGATACGTATAGTGGAGCAACCATTTGGAATAGCTCCAAGTGGAGCGTGGAAGCAGCATTTATAATATGACCTAGAGATTTGCAAAGTACATACGGATCTGATTGTTGCAGACCCGTTGACTAAAACCTCTCTCACAAGCAAAACATGATCAAACCCCAGAACTCATTGAGCCTTAATCACATGATGATGTGAACTAGTTTAGTGACACTAGTAAACTCTTTGGATGTTGGTCACATGGCGATGTGACCTATGAGTGTTAATCACATGGCGATGTGAACTGGATTATTGACTCTAGTGCAAGTGGGAGACTGTTGGAAATATGCCCTAGAGGCAATAATAAATTAGTTATTATTATATTTCCTTGTTCATGATAATCGTTTATTATCCATGCTAGAATTGTATTGATAGGAAACTCAGATACATGTGTGGATACATAGACAACACCATGTCCCTAGTAAGCCTCTAGTTAACTAGCTCGTTGATCAATAGATGGTTACGGTTTCCTGACCATGGACATTGGATGTCGTTGATAACGGGATCACATCATTGGGAGAATGATGTGATGGACAAGACCCAATCCTAAGCCTAGCACAAGATCATGTAGTTCGTATGCTAAAGCTTTTCTAATGTCAAGTATCATTTCCTTAGACCATGAGATTGTGCAACTCCCGGATACCGTAGGAGTGCTTTGGGTGTGCCAAACATCACAGCGTAACTGGGTGGCTATAAAGGTACACTATAGGTATCTCCGAAAGTGTCTGTTGGGTTGGCACGAATCGAGACTGGGATTTGTCACTCCGTGTAAACGGAGAGGTGTCTCTGGGCCCACTCGGTAGGACATCATCATAATGTGCACAAAGTGACCAAGGAGTTGATCACGGGATGATGTGTTATGGAACGAGTAAAGAGACTTGCCAGTAACGAGATTGAACAAGGTATCGGGATACCGACGATCGAATCTTGGGCAAGTACAATACCGCTAGACAAAGGGAATTGAATACGGGATTGATCGAATCCTCGACATCGTGGTTCATCCGATGAGATCATCGTGGAACATGTGGGAACCAACATGGGTATCCAGATCCCGCTGTTGGTTATTGACCG
Organism: Triticum urartu; assembly: GCF_056163025.1. Lineage (NCBI taxonomy): Eukaryota > Viridiplantae > Streptophyta > Magnoliopsida > Poales > Poaceae > Triticum > Triticum urartu. Next base: position 26,102,366 of record NC_141877.1, on the reverse strand, counting down.
GAGAACGTCTCGGTCATGTCTGCATGGTTCCCGAACCCGTAGGGTCTACACACTTAAGGTTCGATGACGCTAGGGTTATAAAGGAAGTTTGTATGTGGTTACCGAATGTTGTTCGGAGTCCCGGATGAGATCCCGGACGTCACGAGGAGTTCCGGAATGGTCCGGAGGTAAAGATTTATATATGGAAAGTCCTGTTTTGGTCACCGGAAAAGTTTCGGGTTTTATCGGTAATGTACCGGGACCACCGGGAAGGTCCCGGGGGTCCACCAAGTGGGGCCTCCAGCCCCGGAGGCTTGCATGGGCCAAGAGTGGGAAGGGACCAGCCCCTAAGTGGGCTGGTGCGCCTCCCACAAGGCCCAAGGCGCAGCTAGGAGGAGAAGGGGGAAACCCTAGGCGCAGATGGGCCTAAGGCCCACCCTAGGGCGCGCCCCCCTCTCCCCCTCTTGGCCGCCCCCCCTCCATCCCATCTAGGGCTGCCGCCCCCCTAGGGGTGGGAACCCTAGAGGGGGCGCACCCTCCTCCCCTTCTCCTATAAATAGTGGGGTTTTTGGGCTGCCCAAGACACACGATTTGATCTCTCCCTGGCGCAGCCCTACCTCTCTCCTCCTCGTCTCTTGCGGTGCTTGGCGAAGCCCTGCTGGAGTACCACGCTCCTCCACCACCACCACGCCGTTGTGCTGCTGCTGGATGGAGTCTTCCTCAACCTCTCCCTCTCTCCTTGCTGGATCAAGGCATGGGAGACGTCACCGGGTTGTACGTGTGTTGAACGCGGAGGTGCCGTCCGTTCGGCACTAGGATCTCCGGTGATTTGGATCACAACGAGTACGACTCCTTCAACCCCGTTCTCTTGAACACTTCCGCATAGCGATCTACAAGGGTATGTAGATGCACTCTCCTTTCCCTCGTTGCTGGTTTCTCCATAGATAGATCTTGGTGACACGTAGGAAAATTTTGAATTTCTGCTACGTTCCCCAACAGGGTTATCAACAAGCCAAGCAATTGTTTCATACTTTTGACGTTCTCAAATCTTTTTAACTTTCACGCAATATATGAGCGTGAGCCATGGATATAACACTATGGGTGGAATAGAACATGATGGTGGAGATTGTGTGGAGAACACAAAAAAGAAATAAAGTCTCACATTAACGAGGCTAATCAATGGGCTATGGAGATGCCCATCAATTTATGTCAATGCAAGGAGTAGGGATTGCCATGCAACGGATGCACTAGAGCTATAAGTATATGAAAGCTCAAAATAAAACTAAGTCAGTGTGCATCCAACTCGCTTGCTCACAAAGACCTAGGGCATTTTGAGGAAACCCATCATTGGAATATACAAGCCAAGTTCTATAATGAGAAACTCCCACTAGTAATATATGAAAGTGACAAAATAGGAGACTCTCTATATGAAGAACATGGTGTTATTTGAAGCACAAGTGTGGAAAAAAAGATACTAACATTGTCCCTTCTCTCTTTTTCTCTCATTTTTTCTTCTTTTTCTTTTTCGTTTTCTCCTCTTTTTTTATTTTGGGCTATTTGGCCTCTCTCTTTTTTTTCTTTCTTTTAGTCCGGAGTGTCATTCCGACTTATGGGGGAATCATAGTCTCCATCATCCTTTCCTCACATGAGACAATGCTCTAATAATGATAATCATCACACTTTTATTTACTTACAAACTCAAGAATTACAAATCGATACTAGAACAAAAATATGACTCTATATGAATGCCTCTGCCTCGACGCGTTCTGGGTACAGGTGGTGAAGCTCCACCATTGTAAGCCTCACCGGTTGCCTATGCCTCGAGGTGCTCGCGGGTCTCCCGTTCTTCCACATCTTCCGTGTGGTGGCTATCCAGGGGTCGACGGGCTCTAATCAAGGTAGGCCATCGAGGAAGTTAAGCCAAGCGGTGACACCGTGGAGGCGGATCGACATGATGTCGTACTCCCACTCCGCCTGCACTTTAGAGTGTAAGGAGCCAATCCAAATCTGCTTATGGGTGTCGTAGTCGGTGATCTCCGCGACCCACGCCCCCCACTAGTGTTGCCGCATGCTGAGGTATTTCCTCTGCAACTGTAGCAGTGGTGGGAGGGCGAAGAAGAGGGCACCACCGGCCTCGCGGTAGGAGGAAGTGTTGTGGCAGCCGCAACCACAAGCTCAGGACCGCTCGTGGCGGCGTGGATCCACACTGGGGATGGGCGGCGAGGAGCGGCTGGATTCAGCCATTATAGGCAGTGGGCGGCGCCACAATTGATGGGGTGGGGCTAGGGGCCCGCCGGCAGGCCGGGCTTGGGTGGCAACGACGGTGTGAAAGAGGAGGCGAAGTGGGGAAGGAGTTTTACTTCGCGAGAGTGCGCTCGAGTATATTTAAGAGCCGCGGATGCCGCAACAGTGGCGGGGCTACAATACCTGGGTGGTCCCGTACAAAGGAAAGCCCACTATTTTCTTCTCATGGCCCAGGTTTTTCTTAATCCATCACTGTTCGAGCTAAGTTCTGGGCGGGCCATGACCCATTTGGCCTGGCTATAGCTCCACCAGTGCACTGTGGAGTAATTTTTTTCCTTCACTAAAGGTTTTCGGGCTTTGGTTAATTATTGGATAGATGAGGAAAAATGAATTTATCCACCTATAACGATTTATTTGAATAGGCTAGAGATGCTCTAAGTTCTTAACTTGATTTTTACTCCATCCGTTCTATAATATAAGAATATTTTTTTACACCAATGAGTGTCAAAAACACTCTTATATTATAGGATGGAAAGAGTGTATGATTATTAGATTATCCTACGCAAATCCTGGCCCCACGCCCGGAGGGATGTGGATTTTTTCCCACGCAAAAGAATCGCTGAAGCAAAGAGGCCCGCAAACGGGAAAGACACACAATCTCATTAGTTTTTGTCTGAACGTCATTGTCTTTTGTGACAACACTATTAATAAACACCAGTAACATGTAGTCTCTTCGTTCCTTTTAGTCTGTATATCAATTTTGTGTCAAGTCAGAGTATCTTTAATTTGATCAAATTTACAGAAAAAAATATCAACATTCACAATACCAACCAATATCATTAGATTTATTATGAAATGCAGCTTCATACTACATATATTTGGTATTCTAGGTGTTGGTGTTCTTTAATTTAAACTTGGTCAAACTTTACAAAGTTTGACTTGACAGAAATCGTATACACAAAGTAAAAAGGAACGGAGGGAGTATATTTTTCTACGAGGGAAGTAATATGTGTATCGTCGGAAAAAAAACACAAGTAGCATGTACTGTAGACATGTAGCGACGTGGACCAGAAGAGAGATGCAAATTATCTTTTCTGTAATCTTATGAACTGCCTTAGCCTTGTTTTGGACTTCAGATTTGAGCAATTCAGCATTCAGTGCAAGTAAAGAACAGAGCAAGTGAGCTGCCACTATCTCACCAACCCCCACTGTCGGCGATATTTTCCGTGGTCCAATACATATGCACGTCCTTTTCAGCCATTCTATTTAATTCCATCGCTAGCTGTTGTCCCAGAATAATGGAGTATATAGTTTTTCTTTTTCATCAAGGTAGAATCATATAGCTAAACATAATTATCTTTTTTTCTGAACACAATACAATAAGCAGACACCTCCCCGCTCAAAACAGGTATCCTCTCCAATGGCAATGGCCATGTCTGAATGTCTGCCGGTGCTGTTTGAGATGCACTGTACAGCGGCGGTGATATCTGCTGGCTGCATAAATACAACACTAGGTCACATGTTTCAGCAGGAATGTCAGGTATTTTTGGTACTACAAAGTTACTACTTCCTTCGTTCCTAAATATTTGTCTTTTTAGAGATTTCAAATGGTCATCACATACGAATATATATAGACATATTTTAGAGTGTAGATTCACTCATTTTGCTCCGTATGTAGTCACCATTTGAAACCTTTAAAAAGACAAATATTTAGAAACGAATGGAGTAGTATGTAATAAAAAGTGGCACTGCTCTTAAGTATTTCGTTGCCATGCTTCATCATTCGTGCCCGTGAAAGAGAGGCAAAGCTTTCCACAAAAGCATCTTTTGCCTTCTTTATTTATGGTGGCGACACAGTTGGCTTGGCCTGGATGCACTATCATAGTACCATTTTCCTACAAATAAATAGTTTCTCTTTGTTTTTTCAAACATTAAAAGATATGCAAATCTCAGCTAACACTGCACAACAATAGGCGCGGCTCGTGCTAGAAATAATTTAATGGGATCATCAAGCTAATGCTCCCATGATGGTACGTAGTTATGCTAAAAGAAAGAGGAACCGGACACCCGGATCGAGCTGTTTATTTTTGTTTTTCTACTCGAGTATTAATTGAAAATTTTAAATTATTGCCAGTAGGGATTAAATTACTGTTCAGATATAGTATAGGCGGCTTCGTGTAACAATTGATCCATGTGAGCAATGTCAAAAGTGATTGAGTGATGATGATGTGGTTGCTGGAGTTAACATGCCTAATTTACGGTGACCTTCCACTTAACACTGACAGCTATTTGTTTTTACGCGCATTGAAAGATGTTCACCAATTGACCGTAATTGTGGACCTTGCATATGGTATAGGAGGACGATAATACGACATAGAATGCGACATATATGTATGACTTTTCTCCAAAACAATGACATATGTATAGCTTAGATTATGATATACGCGGGTCAAGTGTGGCACTTACGCATATCTTGAACATCAACTCTTTTTGCCGACCAATTTACTCTGCTTTGCTACCGAACCTAGCGGGAAATGATATTCGTCGTGCATCGGGTAAAAAGCATAATAGAAGGTGGAGGGGGGAGGGGAGGGTTAGATCTCGACCGTGGCACATCAAAATTTTTCAATATGAGTGTCATTTGTTCTTCACCGACCTTGTCTTCTTTCTCCACGTCCCTGCCCAAACGATCATTGATGTCCTCATCGGTTTCACTACTGTCTCCCCATTCTTTCTTCTAGCTTATCCTTCACCTCCTCGACCATCTGTGCCACTAGATCTAGCAGGTCATCCGCCACCAGGCATCAACCAAAGGTTTCGAGGTAGGACACCGACACCCCAACAAAGACAATTGGTTTACGTCCGGGGGTGGAGCATCGCCATAAACCATGAAACATCGCCGAGTCCTCGGAAGGCGGCGGTCGCAGCTCCCCTCCCATCCCCTTCTTTCCCTTCCTCCCCTTGCCTCAACCCCCCGCCGATCAACGTGTTCGCTCCGCAAAGCCAGGTAGCGAACGGCCGTTACCTAGTTTTCCAACAATAAATAAATAAATAAATAAAACAAGGGGGAAAAGATAAAAGCATTTTTTTTGTGGTTTTGAAAAATCGTGCATCCACCAGATCCACAGAGGCGAGCATTCAGATCTCACCAACCGCATACCCCACGCACCAACCAATCGCCAGCGGTTTATAAATAAGCACACCCCTAAACCCCTCACCCTCGCCGTTCTCTGCCTCCCCTCCTCCTCCTCCTCCCCGTTGCTCGCCGCCGTCCCCCTCCGCCTCCGCGCACCCAGGGTAAGCGAGCCCTCCCCCTCCCCCTCCTTCCTCCGTGCGCCCGTGAATCCCCACGCACGGGCGCACGCCGGGCTCCCGTGGATCCGTGCACCACCGGATCGGCTGTCCCGCGCGCTTTGAATGACGATCTATGTTGGTAATCTGTCGTAGGATCGATCGCCGGGCCACCGCCGGCGGGTCTCGTCCTGGACCCGTGTCCTGTGCGCGTCGCGCGTAGGCGGCGCGGACGGAGAGCTCGGCTGCTCTGTTTGCAGGAACAGGGGCGGGAATGGGCTGCTCCGTTTCCGCGAATAGTTTTTTCTGGTGCCGTTGCTGAGGTCCGATCTGAGCCGATCGGGCGCTCAGATCCGATCTCCGATCACGGAAATGGCCAGGCCATTTGGTGGTTTCGGATTTGGGGGATCTGGCGCTTCTCGCCGTTAAATTTTGATTCAGTATTATATTCTTTGGATTGCTAAGTCTCAGTCGATGCTATATTCATGGGATCTTACACGGTGATCCGTGCATTTTTTTTTACATATCATGTCACTAGTTTTTTTTTTCTGTCACTTGACCTTAACTTAGTTAAGTCTCGGTCGATTGAGACCTAGCCACACTATATTTAGGCCCATGCTCTGTTTATTAGGTGCCCAGCCCAGTGGTTCTGGATCTGACCCTGAGCCCAGAGGGTTTTCTCCTCGGCTTTATTATTCAGTTCGCTGGAGATTTATTTGTTTATTGTTAGTGCATGGGTACTGGCGTGTAGCTCAAAAGATCTGAAAATTCTGCTATTAGTGTCCATGCATGCAGTGTCTGTTATAAGCTTGGAATGCACTCCATGCTAAATTTTGTTGATCGTTACTTGTGTATTTGTCCAAGATCCACCTGTCCCACCCTTTGCTGGTGTGAGAGGGACACTGCCACTGCCTCCCACCAATTGTTGTTAGGATTTATGTACCAACCCTGAGGTCTACATGGTAGTGGTTGCTGTTGGTACACCTAACCTAACCTACCTACCTGTATTGATTTAGTTCAGTTTTCTACTTTTGTTCTTTTAGACACTAGTAAATCAGGTGTATGAGTCCATGCTAATAGATTTCCTGCAAGAACCAAGAAATTTTAATGAATGCGTTTTATCGTTTGTTCACTATGTTTCTAGATAGTTGCTTGCAGAAAATTGTTACTGAATTTTTTTATTTTGTAAGTTAGTTTTCTTCAGGTTACGTTTAAATTATAGAGATCCATAGTCTCAGTTGCAAGATCCTAACTCTCTTAGCTGGATCAAGCTGATTCTAATTCTATTATTTATGCAGAAAGATGGCGTCCCACATTGTCGGATACCCGCGCATGGGCCCCAAGAGGGAGCTCAAGTTTGCCCTGGAGTCTTTCTGGGATGGCAAGAGCAGCGCCGAGGATTTGGAGAAGGTTGCCACCGACCTCAGGGCCAGCATCTGGAAGCAGATGGCTGATGCTGGGATCAAGTACATCCCCAGCAACACCTTCTCCTACTATGATCAGGTTCTTGACACCACCGCCATGCTCGGTGCCGTCCCAGACCGTTACTCATGGACCGGTGGGGAGATCAATTTGAGCACCTACTTCTCGATGGCTAGGGGTAACGCCACCGTCCCTGCTATGGAGATGACCAAGTGGTTTGACACCAACTAGTAAGTCCACCGGATTCTACCTAAGGTTGTTCTCACATAGTTTATTCTGTATCTAGTACTTTTACTAACGACATCTTTTACTATTGCAGCCACTTTATCGTCCCTGAATTGGCTCCTAGCACCAAGTTCTCCTACTCTTCTCACAAGGCTATCAATGAGTACAAGGAGGCTAAGGCGGTATGATAGTAGAATCATATATTAGCTGACTTTCTATATCTTGTGAAATTTTACCCTTGTGACGTTAGCCTGCCTAATTGTTATTTTTGAACACGCAAGCATTGTGATGACACCCTGATCACTCTAGAATGCCCCTGTTTTAATCAAATCTCAAGTGATAGTAGTAATAAACTATTTTTATTCCTACATTTGCTTAACTGTTTTGAACTAGTAAAAGAGTTGCAAGTTACATTAAGGTGCAGTTTTACATTGATATTTCAGAACATTCTCACTCTTGTCTGATCAAATTGGTTAATGGCCAACCAAGTAACTCTAATAATTACTTTATATAGTTGTAACATCTCATTACCATAGGTCCTGTGCTGAAAACTTTGAATGTAGAAAGTGTTGAATAGCAAAAATGAGATTGCAGTTACTAATTATATTTTCACTACAAACCCTGCAACGTGGTAATAGCGATGCTGGTAGGATTACATGGTTTAGCACCAGGTTGTCAATGTACCTGATTTGACAAGCTTTCAGCTACTAATTATCTGTTCATTATAATCCCTCCAATGTGGGAATAGTGATGCCGGTATGATTACAGAGTTAAGCAGCAATTTCTGAATTTTGTGACGTTCACTCGGAAATGAATCTTAGTGTTTCTTTTAAAGGTTATTTGCGTGCTTGTATTGTATGTCTTATATTATGTGCACTCGCTACTCATGCAGCTTGGCGTTGATACCGTCCCAGTACTTGTCGGACCAGTCTCATACTTGTTGCTCTCAAAGGCCGCCAAGGGTGTAGAGAAATCATTCTCTCCCCTTTCCCTTCTTAGCAGCATCCTTCCCGTCTACAAGTAAGCATAGAAACGAGTAAATGACTACTATTGCACCTAAATCATCAGTTGATAATTTGACTTATCATGGTTTTTAGGGAGGTTATTGCTGAGTTGAAGGCAGCTGGCGCTTCATGGATTCAGTTTGATGAGCCCACCCTTGTTAAGGACCTTGAATCCCACCAATTGTCTGCATTCTCTGCAGCTTACGCAGAACTTGAGTCCGCACTTTCTGGATTGAACGTTCTTGTTGAGACCTACTTCGCTGACGTTCCCGCAGACTCGTACAAGTATGCTTCTTTTCTGTGCCAGTTTACCATTTTAATCGATTGTTCCTTTTATATGCCCTTTTGTTGGAATATCACATTTAACCTTGACTGTGGTTTTGACCGCTACTTCAGGACTCTTACATCATTGAGCAGTGTGACTGCTTATGGTTTTGACCTTGAACGTGGAACCAAGACTCTTGAGCTTGTCAAGAGTGGTTTCCCTGCTGGAAAGTACCTCTTTGCTGGTGTCGTAGATGGACGCAACATTTGGGCTGATGACCTTGCTGCATCTCTCGCCACTCTTCAGTCTCTTGAGGCTGTTGTTGGGAAGGGTAAGCATGTTGTGCTATGTAGAAGTTTTCCTTATTATAGGCTTGCAGCTACTATTTCCAGTTTCTGACTATGACATTTGTGCAGACAAGCTTGTCGTATCGACTTCCTGCTCACTCATGCACACTGCTGTGGACCTTGTAAATGAGACCAAGCTTGATGATGAGATTAAGTCATGGCTCGCATTTGCCGCCCAAAAGGTCGTTGAGGTGAACGCCCTTGCCAAGGCATTGGCTGGTCAAAAGGATGAGGTATGATGAACGTTTATGGCCTTAATTTGCATCCTCTTGACTAGAGCCTGGTTTTCTTTTATATATTTCAGACAATGACTCGTTCATTTCTATATGTTATCATCTGCAGGCTTACTTTGCAGCAAATGCTGCTGCTCTGGCCTCAAGAAGGTCGTCACCACGTGTCACAAATGAGGAGGTCCAGAAGGCTGTAAGTAACCTGGGCTTCAAAACTGCACATTCCAATTCCATGCTGACATAACATGTACACAATCCATAATCATATATTCCTTACAGGCTACTGCCCTCAAGGGCTCTGATCACCGCCGTGCTACCACCGTTAGCGCTAGGTTGGATGCGCAGCAGAAGAAGCTCAACCTTCCGGTCCTTCCCACGACCACCATTGGATCATTCCCACAGACCGTGGAGCTCAGGAGAGTCCGCCGTGAGTACAAGGCAAAGAAGTGAGTAATATTCATAATGCTGCTTCATTAACCAGTTATATTTTGTCTATTGCTCATAAATTAATTGTGTTTCAGGATCTCTGAGGAGGAGTACACCAATGCCATCAAGGAGGAAATTAGCAAGGTTGTTAAGATCCAAGAAGAGCTTGACATTGATGTGCTTGTGCACGGAGAGCCAGAGGTCAGTATCCTTGTGTCATCGATGTTCTGTTTGAGAAAATACCTTTTTATTTTCTCAAGCACAAAATGTAATGACTTATTTTTTATATCTTGAGATGTCTGATTCTGTGTTTGACCGAGTTGGATATGCATTTCACAGAGGAACGATATGGTTGAGTACTTCGGTGAGCAGCTCTCTGGTTTCACATTCACTGCCAATGGCTGGGTGCAATCTTATGGATCAAGGTGTGTCAAGCCACCGATTATCTACGGTGATGTGAGCCGCCCCAACCCCATGACTGTGTTCTGGTCCAAGATGGCACAGAGCATGACTGCTCGCCCAATGAAGGGAATGTTGACAGGCCCTGTCACAATCCTTAACTGGTCTTTTGTTAGAAATGACCAACCGAGGTTAGTAGCTTCCTCAAATAATGTTTGCAAGATGTTGAGGATAGCACCTGTCTTTAGAGGCTAAATCTGCTGCTTCATATCTTATCAGGTTTGAGACTTGCTACCAGATTGCTCTTGCAATCAAGAAGGAGGTCGAGGACCTTGAGGCTGGTGGTATTCAGGTTGGCACTGCTGTATTTGTTTCACATTTGAGCAACGGGATCCATGCACATAATGAGTGTACCTGGGATTTTTTCTAAATGGTTCCCTTTGCAGGTCATCCAAATTGACGAGGCTGCTTTGAGAGAGGGTCTGCCACTCCGCAAGTCTGAGCATGCTTTCTACTTGGACTGGGCCGTGCACTCCTTCAGGATCACCAACTGCGGTGTGCAGGACACCACCCAGGTAAAAATCTGCTTCAGTGGAGCCTTGCAGGAACCTACCATTCTTCTGGATCATTGCATTGCAACTGACACATTCTCTCTTTATAGATCCACACCCACATGTGCTACTCCAACTTCAACGACATCATCCAGTCCATCATCAACATGGACGCTGATGTGATCACCATTGAGAACTCGCGGTCCGACGAGAAGCTTCTGTCCGTCTTCCGCGAGGGTGTGGTGTACGGTGCTGGCATTGGCCCGGGTGTGTATGACATCCACTCCCCCAGGATCCCGTCCAAGGAGGAGATTGCCGACCGTGTCAACAAGATGCTCGCGGTCCTGGACACCAACATCCTGTGGGTGAACCCTGACTGCGGTCTCAAGACCCGCAAGTACGCCGAGGTCAAGCCTGCCCTCACCAACATGGTTGAGGCCGCCAAGCAGATCCGTGCCGAGCTCGCCAAGGCGCAGTAAGCCGTGCTCGTATAGCAGAGCCCCCCTTTTAATTGCAAGGAGGATGTCACCACCATAGCCGTGTTTACTTTGAATAATCTGGGTCTCGTATCCACTTGTTGGCTAGGCTAGTTTGTTTCTCGGCGCCATGTGCTCATCCCTTGATTTGGTGGTTTTTGAGGCGGTTTGTCGGTGTGTATTGTAAACTGAGTGGCGAATTGTTCATCTAAGTCTTGAGTTTGTTACGTTATGTTTGAAATTACAAAATTTCTCCAGATGTTCTGCCTTAGTCTCACATGGTTCGTTGTTTGTGTGTTGCCTTGCCAATTGCGCTGCTGTTACTTTGCCCCATAAAATAGGACATTATTACATCCCATATACTAACATATTGGATGTAATAACGTCTTATATTATTTATATTATGGGATAGCGGGTGTAGTTAGTAGCTTAACTTCAAATAATTATTAGTGCACGTTGGTCATGACACTCTACCGCTGCTGCTCCGACGAGGCCATAAGCAATGCCCATGCATTGCAATGAGATAAAAATCTTCTAGTACGTCGGCTTGTGATTTATCTGTCAATAATAATGCGATTATGTAAAGAAATGATTATCAAATTCAGCCCGCGATTATGTAAAGAAATGATTATCAAATTCAGCCCGTGAAAGATTGGACGAAGGGGCAGTAGAGACTTGTTGTATCTTCGAGAATGAAGATTTTCCACGAAAATCAGTTTCTGAGCTCGGGCTCAGATGATCCCGAAATCTACACCATCAGCTCATATGAGGATCCGTGCCATCAATTGTATTTCACTGTCATATTCTTACTTTCTCAGTCAACCGTTGTAGTGTAATTAATGCAACGTCGCGTTATGGTAGCGAGGCGGAACAGGCAGCAAACCGATGGATCGGCGTGTTATCTGACCCAGGCTAAGCCATCAACTCCACCGGTCTCCAAACGGCGAGTAGACAGACTGGCTTTAAATGCACCCACCCACCATCTCGCCCTCCACATCCAGACGCACTCAAAAGAAAAATCCCCATTTCATACCTACTAGCAGCGACCATTGCGCTAGTCCTCCAAATCCAGTGAGACTCTGACCGCCATGTCCGACGCGTCTTCTTCACCCCTACATGTTTTTTCTGAGCTGGCCTAAGCCGTGCTAGCTGATTTCTGTTAGTACCATAGTACTTGTAGGTTACAAATCTAATATGTATGTAGCTTCATCCTTCGGTCAACACTCGCATCTGAGTAATACACGCATTATTCATGGACATTCTTCATGGTAGAACACCACTTCTCCCAGGCCATCCAACCTGCCGTATTTGTAGTACATCTTGAAATTCCGTTATCAACTAACGTCCTCCTAACCATCACATTTGCAAACTTGGTCAGTTGAATAAACAGAGCAATACCTTTGGAATTACATAAACCTTTGTCAGTTCAGACATGACCGCCATTTTTTTGTTCTCCTGATGGAAGACCTAAACTGCTTGCTAGGCACACAAAATTTGCCGACACCACTCATCCTACTTGAAATTTTTGGGGCTCTCCAAAAGGTTTGTTTTGCTATATAAACACGGTTGCCCATGTCATGTAGGTAAAGCAAGTCACCAGAAATAGATGCAACCCCAGCAAATGTAGACACATGGTCATTTCGTCTCACAACATAACCAGTTTTCACTTAGTCTAATTAGGTTCCCACCTGGGAAAATATGACATGACTATAGTTTTCCCAAAATACAAGATGGTACGGATTGTGCCGCAAAATGACCCAACTACTTAGTCGGGTTAATCCAACTGCCTAGCACACGCACAGCCAAAAGATACACCTACTACTATCTTCCACTTCAGTCAACGATCACATCATACAGAAACTCTGGGATAGCTCCTTTGTTCCCTTTCATTGTCACTATCTCGTAAGCAATCTTCTTCCGCAAATGCTTAGTCTGTCCCTGTCACAAGCCAAAAATGGGGAAACGCTCTCACTGCGTTGTATGCTCGTCATCTTGGCACAGAAAAAACCCTTGAAATATGGTTTTGCCCACCTTTCTGATGTCGTATATTTGGGTCATGTAGGGGTGCTTTCTCAGATCGTACTTATCTAACAGCGTAGCCAACGCCGTCTCAAACTCATCTTCAGTTAGCATGTGGTTCACAACCTCATGGAACTCAGCCTGGAACTCACTCTTCTTCGTGTACAGAGGGCCCAATGTCTCCTTCGTTTTCTTCAGCACATGCCATTTTTGCACCACCTATGCACGATGCCCGGATAAACTTTGCTGATTGCCACCTCCAAAAGTAGTGATCTCATCAACGGCCTCTTGTTTGGTCATCACCTAAATTTGCGTCATATCGTTGTTAGTGTCATTTGCATATTGTAAACTCATAGCTGATGCAACTTAGCAGCTCATGCATGCACTCAATGAACCATTAACTTATAACCCATGAAAAAATGAACGAATTAAAATATGAAAGCCTCGCTTTATGACCAGTTTCCCAGCTTCTGAGTTCATGAAGTTATGAGGTGGAGAATTATCTTGTTTCTAATAGATAATACTTATCCGACAAATTAAGGGGGTTCTACTGTGAGCACCTTTGTATCATATTCATCTTTTGGTTTCTTAATCTTGGAGATTTGGGAACTACCACATGATCTCAGATGGACTAAAATATGTTTGCGGAAAAGAAAACTAAAACACATAAATGCATGATAGAACACCAGCAAGATCTGCATATAAAAGCACATGCTTTAAGTGCCAAACGTTGGAATGATCAAATATATGTTTGACATACCTTCTCCACTGCAAGAATATATAGACAAATTAAGCTGCACTCCAGTTTCCATCATCGCTGAAGATCACAGAAATAAGTAGTCTGAGAACATAACTAAAGTACTAAACATGCCCAAATTTCTGCAGGTACAGCCAAACTAAACCCAAAAGAATCATCGGCTCGTACCACACGAAGTCCAGGAACACAACATGGAACAACACTTTGACGATAATTATTAAAGTACTGGATTTGAAGTAAGAAAGTTTATGAGAAACATGTCCACAATTAATGCCTACAGAAAATGTAATACTTGCAAGAACCTAAGAGGAAAAACCAACATCAATTTGCCACATCTGCACCAACCCGTCTCTGCAATTCCACACGAATTTGTAATTGCCGTATTACAAATTACACCATAGAATCCTAATATTGTCTTGCTCATCAAGTGTCCATACTTCTTCTCATTTCATGTACGGACATCAACAACCTTTCATAGAATCCAGGAAGTTTTTTTTTTCTATTTTTGCACAACAAGTTCAAATTCTATTGTAGAAAAGAAAAGAAACCACACATATATCTTTTCCCTTGAAACTGAATGAACCGCAACACCAGCCCAAAGATCCTTGTTATCAAAATTCCCAAATCAGCAAAAGGAAAATAAACATCATAATTTCACTACCTGTACAACCGTAGTTGAAACATACGGAAAGCAATAGTTTTTTTCTCTTTTTTTTTTACATCCTATCCAGGCTAAACCAGATGTTATTTTTAAGGAGGCCACTTCAGATTCCACATTGAATTTGCAGGTCCTTCCATAGCAAAAACACCATGCAAATATGGACTTCCGTGAGTATTATTTCGTGCTTTTAGAAACCCTACCCGTGCTTTGCTCTAAAACTATGTTTTCTTTGGTGTTTAGAACAAGCCTCTTATCCCAAAAGTTACCTTTCTCTATGTCCTGGCCTCGATGCGGCTTTATACATGTCTCAGTCCTACCTCCTTTCTTCTTTGAAGGAGTGCGGCAATCCAAAACCTATTCTAGCTTCAAGGTTTGTGCTTTAAAACAGAAGACTTTGAATTTTTTGTCCACAGTTTTTTGTATTCTAGTGTATATCAGTATTAATAGAGACACTATTCTCGTATCAATTCACTACACTCATTATGGCTAGCTTAATTTTCTTTTGGCGGCTGTGTACCAGGTGAAAGGCAATATCATTGAAGCACTCCTGACGTGCAGAGTAAGCCGAAAGCTGCAGTTGGTATGGCAATCTGAATTTTTGCAAATGCACACATTCAGTATACTAGAATCTCAACACTAATAGCAGTGTACTTTCTGCCATTCTGCCAATAAGGATCGGCTGCCAACGACTAATCTATCTAGATCAGATTCTCAGTTTCTAAACGATTTTTGCTACCTAAACTGATTTTGGATAGTCAAAAGGATCAACATATATAGTTAATCAGCGGCATGGGCTTTAGGTTCACACCTTTTTGTCCAACCTGGGGCCTCTGGGTTGACTCTGTTACTTGACTGTGCCGACCTAGTTGGAGATGAATTTGGAAGACGGCGGCCTCCACCTCGTGCCTTTTCAGGTCCTCCGTCGCTGACCCATTGACCTCAACTAAACAAGGCATCTGAGTCTTCAGGATTGCTACGGTTGGCTTCTCTTGTGGGCAACAAGACCAGAGGAACCGGATCTGGGTGTTTAATGTTGTCCCCGAACTCCTCCCTCAGCGGGAACTTGAAGGAAGGAAGGTAGTGGCCGACGGCCAGGCCCCATTGTTAGCAACCTCATTCAGTTATGGTAGATTGTAAAACAAATACCGCGAAATACTCAGATCTTTAGGTACTAACCTGTCCACGGCAACGAGCAGAAACTCGAGACCAGCATCCTCCATTTTTCCTTGGCCGCAGGTGGCCGAGACTAGCGCCGCCGCCACCAGCTGCTCGCTTGTAGAGGAAAGGGGATAGATGTGTTCTTGGGGAAAAGGGAACAGAGGTGTCCACGATAACAAACGGCTCAGCTTTTCCGTAACGTCCCGTACTCGTTATCTGATCCGTGGCTCGGGTAGGAATTGCGACGTTCTGGTCCACGGACCAGGACGGCCGCGTGCGCCCACCGTCCCACACATACGGTTCGGCCCCACGGATGCATCACTGTTCCATACAGTATATCCCCGTACGTCCTTTTTTCTCTAGCGCCTGTCAGACGCGTCAGACAGCTTTATTCGGATCCCGAGTCAGCAATGGACGCCACAGATATCGGGAGCAGCTGGGCTCGGGCACCAAATCGCCCTGTCCGATTTTCCAGCACTATATTGCAACAGTAGGATTATACTAGGATTGGCGGCAAAGAGTTTGGAGCTGCCCCTGCCAGGACTTGACAGAAGGAGGTGTGGTCTGAACTGGGGCTCTTGAGTGTCATACAGGAATCCATATCTTAGGACAGGTCAGGCTCTATCACTGTAGAAATCTTTACAAAGTTACAGCCAGGCATGAGGGAACTGCCAATACCTGAACTTTGGGCTGAAGTTTGGAGCATTTCTCGTCGTGAATCCTTTGCCCAAAGTATCAGGAACTGTGTGCTGAAGAGGAAGCAGAACCACCATGTGTGCGGTGCAGGTGCAGACAGCAGGAGATCAGACTCAACACAGAATAAAAAACACCATGTTTTTCTCCTTCGACCAAACCCTTTGCTCCTCATGTCCCGTGTTGCTCCGTCGCGATACAAGAGGTCACAAACTTTAATTAACGGCGGTGGCATCCGGCCAGCGACAAATTGGTTTATTGTCAAAATTACCAGAACCCATCTGTCACCCCAAACTCTTGCATTATCATCTTTTAAAGCAACTCCAACGAGCCGACCCAAACGGATGTCGATTTCGTCCGTTTTTTGTTCGTTTGAGTCGGCTAGACGGACACGGATGCCCGCTTCCGCATTTACGTCGGCACGTGCGCCCAACGCTAGCCTGCGACCCATTTAAACGGCGCCAGAAAAAATGAACGCATGCATATTTAAAAAAAGAGAAACTACATTAATTAAACATTAAAGCCGGCCACGAAGGCCGGCGAAAGTCCATGCGTCCACATTTACATTTAAAAAAATAAAAACAGCCTAAACTACGAAGCGGTGCGCTGCCCTAGGCGTCGTCGTCGTCGTCCTCGGGGTCCGTGAGGTCGATGAGCGTCGGCGCCGGTCCGGCCCAGGCGAACGCCGTGTTCCAGAGCGCTGCCATGTTGGGCTGTGCCGGCGCAGGCAGTGCCGGAGCGGGGGGCTGTGCGGCCGCCTGTGCAACCGCCGCCTGGCGCGCCTCCTCTTCGGCCTCGCGCGCCTCCTTCTCGAGGTCGTGCTCGAACATCTCCTCGTACTCGCCTTGCTGGCGCTCCTCTGCTAGTCGGCGCTGGCGCCACATCTCGAGGTAGGCCTGCTGCTGCGCCGGCGTCGCCCCCAGCCAGACCGGTGGTGCAGACACCCACTCGCGCACCACTCCATTACAGGAGAAGCACGCAATGGGCTCGGGCTGCGGCCGCGGCTCCGGCTTGATGGGGACGGCGGGGCCACCGGCGGCACCACGCTGTCGCCCGCCGCGGAGAGGGCAAGGGCCTGCGCCATTGCCGCCTCGTAGTGGGCCTCCTCTTCCGCCTCCGCTCTGTGTCGTTCGTCCTCTTCGCTCTCACGGTAGACGGCCGCAAGGGCCGCCTGGTCCTCCTCGCGGACGACCAGTGGCGTTGGCCTCCGGTCGACCTCGCGCACGCCCCGGCGCCTCGCCTCCTCGTGCTCGAAGGCGAACCACCTCGCCCAGTTGGGCAAGTCGGTTGCGTAGGCGGAGTCGCGGCGCTGCTCCGCCGTCAGCAGCGCCCGCCGGCGCCGCACCTCCTCCGCGTGAGCACGAGCTAACCGCGGCGCCGCCGGCACTGGGATCCTATCTAGATCCAGATGCCAGTCGTGCGGCAGCGTCACGTCGGGATATGGCAGCGGCTGGCGGTTCTGCCAGTGCCACTCCGCCCGGTGCACTAGCACGTTGACGCGCTGCCTCTGCCGGCGAGGCGCCGGCGGGGGTGGGAGAAACTCGGAGGGGAAAGGGGTGGCGGGGGACTTGCCTTGGCCTTGCTGCCGCTGGCGCCGGAGAAGAGGCCCATCGTCGCTGTGGTTGCGGTGGCTAGGGTTTGCCGGCGACGAGGGAGCAAGGGTGGGCAGATGGGGACGGCGAGTTTGGATGAAGACGGCCCCGCCACACGGTCGGCTTAAAAAGAACGAGCGCCGTCGCTGACGTGTGGGCCTGTCGTCATAAATTAAGCTGATCGCGTGGGCAACGGGTAGTTGGACGGCCGCCATGTAAAACGCAGCGGACAGCGAAAAGGCGCGCGAAGCGTCCGTTCGGCGTCCGCGTCGACGCATTTGGGGCGCAAATTTGGGCCGCAAATGCGTCGGCGCGGACGCGACGCGGACGTGATTTGGGTTTGGGTCGGCGCGTTGGACCGCCACTTTTGTCCGCGCCGACCCAAACAAACGCAGGCGGACGAAATAAGTCAGCCCCTTGGAGTTGCTTTTAATCAGCCCATTTTTTTGAACACTTGAATGAGCCCATTTTGTATGTGCTTGCTATATAGTACTTCCTCCGTCCGAAAATACTTGTCATCAAAATAAACAAAATGGGATATATCTAGACGTATTTTAGTTTTAGATATTTCTTTTATCTATTTTAATGACAAATATTTTCAGACGGAAGAAGTATTTCACTAATTGTCACACATATCGTCGAGACCTCCTCGCCAGCGCCTTAAGCGGCAGGTAAAGGAGCCAGCGCTCACGTACCCCAGCTCCATGGGCCCACCCAACAACGAGGCGAACGCTTGCTCACGACGCGCCAGTTCTCCTCTCCCGGTTCCCTGGTTTACTGGTCGCGCTAGACTGGGCCACCGTTCACTTTTTTTACTAGAATGCATTTTTTTTAAATATAGAATTTAAAATAGGGAAAAGCTCTCCTTCACCCGACCGATCACTCGCGCCGCATCCGCCGGCTCCGCGTCCGTCGGATCGCCTGTTGATCGGACGGACGACAGCCTCCCCGCCGCGTGACGCGCGTGCGTTTCTGAAACAGAGCCATTGTTTCAGTACAGTTATTCTTGCAACTGACCAGCTCTATTGACTCTTGTCTCTGAGAGGGCTAGGGATACGCGGCTGGATTCGGGAGGGCGGCGGCGGGCGGCGCAGGGCGTTGGGCGGCAGGGGCGGTGGCGCATATCCTCCGCGGTGGCGACGACGATGACGGGTTCGGCGGTGGCCAACATGTATGGATCGGGCAACCGCCCCCCTCCCACGAACAAGATGCTCCGGAAGACGGGCGGCGGCCGAAAATTAGCGTGTATTTTCCTGCACTGATAGATTTTTGTTCCTTGTTCGATTTCTTGAGCATGCATTTGGCCGAAGGAACGAAACAGCGTCAGAATTGTAGGTTTCCTTGTGCGGATGGATTGTGTTCCCCAACTGTTGATGTGATTCTGTTGCGGCTGCTGTTCTACTGGAAGGCATTCTGTTGCCGTCCTGATGAACTGGAATGTTGATTTGGAGCATCTTGTTCGTCCGGTTTTACTGGCTGAGCTGGAACCATAAACGAGCGAACTTGTTCATTTGTTGCATTGGATATCTGTGTTAGGTTGCTGAAATGGTAGTTCAGTTATTTGCTGCTGCAAATTAGCGGACGTGCTCTCACCTAGTTTGGAGGTTTTTCTTAAAATCAACTCTAGATCTTGGCAATTTGGATGCAGATGGTTTGATTTTTTTTACTAGGGAACTGTTAAAAGAAACAAAATGTAACTGAAATAGGACCTCTTAGTTGGCGAACGATTCGCTGGGAGGAGGTGGACCCGTGGGGATGTAAATGGCAAATAAGTGGCATTCATAAGTCCCGTTTAGTCAGTTTTAGCTACCTTCATAGTTCATTTTCCTCAAAAAAATAATTAATGGCATGTCACCATGATAGAGACGATGGCGCGACAAGGAGCAGAGCGGTTGTAGGTAGTTCGGCGGCGTTGTAGGAAGTTCGACAGCGCGACAACGAGTTTCAGGATCATTTTTTTTTTCAGTTTTTATGCTGCTGAAAATTTGTGCAATGGAGCGCATAGTTCTGAAAACTCGTAGGTGTGTTTCTGAATTTTTGGGGCGTGCAGTTTCTGTAGGATCCCCTTGTTTCATTTTTCTGAAGCTCATAGTTTATGTTGTGATACAAATTTGTGCACTGGATCCCCTTCTGCTGAAAATTTGTGCACTGGATCCCATTTGTGTGTTTCTGAATTTCCGGAGCACGCAGTTTCTGTAGGATCCTCTTTGTTTTATTTTTTCTGGAGCTCATAGTTTATGTTGTGATGCAGAGAGAACTTACAGTTGCAGGATCTCATTTTTGTGTTAGTTTCTGAATTTTTGCAGCTCATCGTAGCGGTGCTCTGATATAAGGAGATGCTCTCGTCGTCGGCGCCGAGGTGGATGGTGTAGATGATATAGGTGGTGTAGATGGTAGATGTGCAGTAGGGATTTGGATGTTGCACATCCAGTGTTGCAGAATTGTTTATTTGACTTTTAGAATACGCTGCTGGAGCTCATGCTATTCCCTTGCTGTGCTGTAGCTGATATTATCTTTTCTGAATGTTTATAGCTCAAAACTTCTGTAGCATTTTTTTACTTGGAAGTTAGTGATGTAAGATTTTGATGTGTTGTACGGAATTAGTGGTACAGACTTGATGTGCTACAGGAAACTAGTGATGTAGGATTTTTCTTTTTAGTTCAAAGCTTCTGTATCTCATGCAGTTATTCAGTTTGTAGTCTCAGAGAAACATATATGTAGTTTCAGAGAGGGAAGGAAACATATATGTAATTTCAGAGAAACAGTAGCTAAATTTCAGAGAAACTTACCTTTCTGAAACTAGTTTGTAGGTTATGTCTGTAGCTTATATTTCTGAAACTACAGGAATGTTTGTACTGCTAGCTTATAGCACAGGGAACTCAGTTTTTGCTTCTTAAACTACATATATCTTTTCTCTGAAATTTAGCTACTGTTCCAATACTTTTCCATGATTTTTTAGCTCGTGTCTATCTGAAGTTAGTTGGATTAACTAATGTTCTTTCAAACCTGCATTTTATCTGCAGTTATATATGCAATCTTCAACTTTTGCTTCAATACTTTTCATTCTCTGATAAGTAGATATGCATTGCTGATAGTTTCCATATTTTCATTTTTGCTCTTATTTTGCAGCATGCCTATCTTCCAAACTCGTTGGTCGACAAAGCAGCTGCGCGGAATATTAATCGTTTCCATGTTTTTTTGTACTCCCTCCGGTCCTTTTTACTCTGCATATTAGAATTCTCTGAAGTCAAACTTCACAAAGTTTGACCGTATTTTTATGAAATAATATCAACATCTGCTATGCTAAAGTTATATAATATGAAACTTTAAGTCGTGACACATCTAGTGGTATTGATTTCAGATTGTGAATGTTGGCATTTTTTTCTACAAAGTTGACCAAACTTTACGAGGCTTGACTTCAGTCAAATCTTATATGTGAACTAAAAAGGACCGGAGGGAGTATTTCTGCCTTTTCTATGCTCAGGACACGAGGTCGTTGCTCAATTTTCGGACATTCGTATCACCGAAGCTTTTCAAGCACCCTCAGAACACTCTCAACTCAGCCGAAGAGTTCCATAAACTGCTGAGAAGCTCGTAGAAGATGACAATCGGAACAGAAGCTCGCTAGCTTAGTTTTTATTTTTTATTTTGGTGAGTCCATGTGTCCGAAACATCCATTTATGTAACTGAAAACAACAAGTATCATGCTGGAGCTACCTAGATGTTTTTTGTGGAACTCAAGATTGGAGCATCTATCATGCTGGGCATGTCCTTTTTTTCCTTTTTAGTTTGTTTTGAAATGCTGGAGCATCATCCATGATGATTCATGCTGACCCATGTGAATGTGAACTAGAGATTGATGGAGAGTTGGTAATGAAAATGACATGCATTTTTTGCAGCTTGGTATATTTTTGTTTTCATTGGTTTTTTTGTGCTGAAACAGTGAAATCACACTTCATGTGCCATGTATATTTACTGGGATTATATTGCTGAAACAGTTCATTTTTTTAACTGAAACCATCTTGCATCATCATGTATGTATGTAAATTACTGGAGGGAGGACAAAATGTGCTTAGCAATACTGGGAATATGTCAACATATGCTGAAAACATCATTCATGTTCTGGATCAGACCTCAAAAAACTGTTCAATACACAAGATGTTTCAAGTACTGGAAACATGTTTTGTCGTAACATGAAAACAAAAATATTGTAAGAAGGACAAAATGAAGAAAACAACAAATTCAAAACTATTTCAAGATACAAAATGTGAGCCTTTCTTGCCTGTTTTCTTGCAGGATAGTGCTATGTTTTCCTCTGTTTTCAGGCACACATAGGTATCAATTTCAGTCACACATAAGAATATGAGATCTTTTTATTTCCTCTGTTTTCCCGTAACATAGTTTTTGCAAAATGGAAATATATCTTAAATGCATCATCAATGTTGCAAAATAGAAACTATGAATGTTTTTTCCTCAAGCACAATGTGAGGCTCAAAAGAAAATCGAAAACATTTTATGGAGCATTTTTTCCTATAGGTTGAGTTGCATTGCTTGGGCACTTCTTGGAGCATTTGTCATCACCGCTCTCAAGTACACACATTTTGGTACAGCATGTCCAACCTCTGAGCAAAATTGACATTTATGTGGTGCTGCCACTGCCTCTGTCGCAGCTTTGAGTGGTCTACATGTCTACACAAGCCGCTTGCTGGTGTTGCTTGCTTCTGTTGCAATGATCTCCGATGTGCTACTTGTTTCCGGTTTATCACCTGTTCTAGCATGCACACACCCAACGACCCTCTTGATCATTACGACATCCTCTCGCTTCCGTCCCTTCTTCTGACTGTACTTTGTTGAAGATATGTGTGTCCCGAAACCCAACTTGAAGGCATAGTCATTGTAGAATTTCTTTGCATCCTGAATTGTGTCAAAGACCATGCCAACATAGGGTGGTAGTGGCTGCGACGAAACATCTTCATCATCTGAATCATCTTGCATTGCATCATCAGCATGCACCAAACCATCTGAATCTTCATTATCATGGATAGAGAAGTTCCCTTGGACATAGCTCCCTTCCCCTTCAGTCGCAGCTTCCTGAAATGAGGCACAAGTTTTTAATTTTGTAAAATATAGCAGATGTTGTGCAACAATCACTTTTTTCATCTACAAGGCATTAAGAGTTATATTTGTTGTTTCAGAATTGCCAGAATTTTAGAATTTCATCTACAATGCATCAATAGATACATGGCATCAACAGTTGTATTTTGTTGTTTCAAAAATTCATGCAATCCATGCCATTCATAAACAAAATTGAAACCAGAGACAACAACTAGCTATGTGTTTCTTCTGTTGATAAACAACAAAAATGAGATGTTTCAGATACATGTTGCAGAGATACAAGAAGGGGGCAGGGGGTTAGGGTTGTGCCTTGGCTTCACCCACATAATTCTAAAACTTTTTTTTAGCTACCACACGCATGAATCCAAACAGCCCGCTTCTGATAAATAGGATCTACAGCAGTTACAGTGACACACAGCTCAGGGATTGAGATTCGGAAACTTACCCAGCTGCCCTGATTTGATCTTGTCGAAGGAAGCCCCCCGACGGCGGTCGGAGCTGAGAACGACGGCCACGGCTGTCCTTGAAGCAGGGACCGCGACTTGCTCGATTTGCGTCGAATCCCAGCGTGCGCCGCGCGATTTGGTGCGCCATTGTGCTGCAGGATTTTCCGTCGATGGCCTCAGTCCCTGTAGCGCCCCGGCAGCAGCGTTTTCACGGTGGCGGGGGCTGGCACCGCGCTGCGCGCAGGTGTGTCTGGATGGCGGACATGGTTTTTTGTTTCTGAAACAGAGCGGTTGCTGCAGGAATAGTCACGCGCGCGATAGTTGGATGGGACGGTTGTCAGGACGCGTATCGGACGGTGGTACAGGCGGCGGATGTTTCCAAAACAACCACCGGCCGACGCGTAGCGGCCGCCTTTAAAATATTATCACAAATTTGAAAAAGTTCAATATTTTGTGGATTTGAAAAGTTCATGAACTTGAAAAAGTTCACGGATTTGAAAAAAGTTCATGCATTCAAAAAATAGTTTTCTGAGGGAGCATTCAAAAAATATTTGAAGTTTTTTAAAAGTTCATAGAATTCATAAAAGCTCGTGCATTTGTCAAAATCATGGATTTGAAAAAGTTCACAGATTTGAAAAAAGTTCATGCATTTGAAAAAAAATCTTGGATTTGAAAAAAGTTCATGCATTTGAAAAAAGTAATACATTCAAAAAATATTCACTGGATTTGAAAAAAGATCATGGATTTAGAAACAGTTCACAATTTGTTCCTTGTGAAAAAAGGAAAATCAAAATAGGAAATAAAGAACGCGGAAAATTGTAGAAGCTTCCCAAAACCAACTGGGAAAACATTTATGAAAAAAGAAAAGTGACTGTTATATTGGCCAGGCCATTCACGTGCGATGCATGTGTTTCGGAATGGCCGAATTCCTGTCGAGAAGTAAAGAAAAAAGCTAAATGGTTTGAGCCCAAAATGGAGTGGAGGTGTGCACCGGTTTACAGAAAATAGGATTTTAGGAGCATTGAAGTGGGCCAGCCCATTTAGCATGGATTTGGATATTCCCGTTTAGGAAGCCTGAGGAAGGTTCTGTGGGTGTTTCCAGTTTGGCGCTTCATGCGCCCACTTGTATGCATTTTGAAAACAGGTACACACAGCCCTCTCGCGCTGGACCGACACAACTCCCCTTTCGTCTTTATTTTTTTTACAGTAAATAAGAAAAGCTAAATGGTACTCCGGACATAAAGTTGAGTGGGGATGTGCACGGGTTTACAGAATAGGATTTTGGGAGCATTGAAGCGGGTCAGTCCATTTAGCACGTTTTTGGGTACTCCGGTTTAGGTAGTCCGAGGAAGGTTCTGTGGGTGTTTTCTATTTGGCGCTTCATGCGCCCGTTTGTATGCAATTTGCAAACGGGTGCACATAGCCCTCCTGCAATGGGCCGGCCCAACTCCTCTTTTGTTATCTGTTTCTTATAACGCAAAAAAGCACGCATGTGGAGTGAATCAAACCAGGGACGTCCCGCATCAAGTTACGCTTGACTAACCACAATGCCTCTTAGCCCGATCTGATAAGTTACATAACTTTCCTTCTTTTCATTTCCCGTTTTTCGTTTTCTGTTTTTCCATCTTCCTTATTTGATGAAAAAAATCAACTTGTAATTTTTTTTAAATCAATGACTTTTTAAATTGATGATTTTTTTCAATATCGATGAACTTTTTTTGAAAATCGATGAACTTTTTTTGAAATTCGATGTTTTTCCCAAAATTGATGATTTGTTTTTTCACAATTTATGAACTTTTCAAATTCGATGAACAGGTTTTTAAAGATGATGACATATTTTTCAAAATCGATGAACTTTTTTCAAAATTGATGGAATTTATTCCAAATTCGATGGACCTTTTCCTGAAAAATCTATGAACTTGTTCTGAATTCCATGAACTTTATTCAAAATTTTGAACTTTTATTCCGTAATCGGGAACCTTTTTCAGATCCAAGTTTTTGAAACAAAGTGAATGAGCCAGTTTTTTTAGAAATGCTAACGCGACAGTTGGTTGAAAAAAGGGATCAATGCTACAGGCGAGCTGTCCACAGAAAAAGCGCTACAGCCGAGTGATGCTACAGGCTGCTATAGTTCGTTGTGCTATCAAACTGTGCTGCGAACTAAGCGTCAAGCCAGGAGGAATGTTGGGCTGGCCCAACTAACCGGCTACCTGTGCGCCGGTGTGCGAACGGGCGCTTGAAGCGTGGATTAGGAGCACCCGGTTCTGTGTCCTACTTCTTAAAAAAAAAGGTTCTGCGACCTTTTTCTTTGAATTTCTTTTAGTCGGTTTTCTATTTTCCCTTTGGTTTTTATTTTTTCTTTTTCTTTTTTATGTTTCCTTTCTTAACTTTTTTTTGCGGGATTCTTAACTTATTTTCAAATACATGATTTTTCAAATACATGATTTTTTAAACCAAGTTTCAACCAGTTTCAGTGTTATAATTTTATTAAGCAATTTTTCAACCAGGACGAGCAACAACAGAAACACCGATGAAATCTAAGGTGGTAGTCCGGGCACCTCCTTCTTCCAGACTAATAGCAAACCACCCTTTCTTCCCTCAAGACTCAGAGCAACGATGATCATATGATCCATATACCGTTTCTTCATCAAACCTTCTGCCCCTTCTTCATCCAAATGCGATTCGGAGAGGAAAAACCCATTTGGTTCATGGCGCCTTTGAATATTTAGAAGCGAACGGACTCTCAGGGCTCCTAAGATGCCCCGACAATT
Organism: Triticum urartu; assembly: GCF_056163025.1. Classification (NCBI taxonomy): domain Eukaryota; kingdom Viridiplantae; phylum Streptophyta; class Magnoliopsida; order Poales; family Poaceae; genus Triticum; species Triticum urartu. The sequence continues at coordinate 26,076,295 of NC_141877.1, read as the reverse complement.
TTTCCAACTTAATACAAGCTTCATTGTTCCCGGCTATGATTACTTCAACAATAATCTTCCGAACATCCAAGAAACACCAGCCAAATCGACGTACGTCCAGACCCTAATTCGCAAGGAGTAGAGTGGACGGAGATCAAGACTCTGCAAACCTTGCTGAGAGGGTGGCAAGCACCGCAGGACAGAAAAACCGATCGCCGGCGAAACCAACGTCGGGACAAAACACCGATCACTGCAGAAGACAACGTTGGGACGGAAAACTTGCACGATCTCCAGGAACTTCCAATCTGATCAGCAGCCAAGATGATGATGATTATTATTATTGTTGTTGTTGCTGCTGCTGCTGCGGGGCCAGCAGGCAAGATTCCAATGCATAGACACCATATATAAGAGCCCAACGTAACGACGCCGGGATGTAGACCTCAGGACTGATAAAAGAAAAAACGCTTCGTCGTCGCGCGCGCACTGCGATTGGTTAGCTCGAACACGCCCGCGTAACACGCACAGACGCGAGACACGGCGAGACCTGTGTTTGAGTTGAAGCCGGACAAGGAGTCGTGGTTTCGTTCCAACAGACTTGGGGCCCGACCCCCACCCCCGACCCCGACCCCGGCTCTAATTCAACAGAGGCGGAGACCCTTGCCTTGATATAACCCCGCCTCGCCTGGCCCACGACGCTCCGTCCAACTCCACAACCCGCCGGCCGCTGCCCAGTTCCCACGCGACTGCAGAGCAACGGGTCGACCAACCACCAATCCGGCTAGCTGCAGGGGTTCTGAATTTTAACCAATTAGGTTTCTTCTTCTTCTTCTTCTTCTTCTTCTTCTTCGTACCTGCGTCTGCGTGTGCATGCTTGTAACACCCTTGTCATATCAAGAATGAAGCTGATGCGGGAGCTGGGGCAGCCCTGCGAAGTATGGCGCCGCGAGTGGCGCATCGATGCCCGCCTTCTCTTCAACCGCCACAGCAACTGCGACAAGATCGACTGGGGAGACGGGTAGGCACTGCTATTATTCTTAAGTTGTACGTACTAAACCACCGACACTTGTTTTAAGACGGAGGAAAGTATCTCGTGTACACTTTAATATTTCAACTGCGTACTTTATTAAAGTAAACAATTGTCCTATTTTGGGGCACCATCCGTCTTGGTGGATCGTTGTCCTCCCGCATCATGCATTCTAGCTCTAGACCGTGCGAATAATCTCTGGGTACATGCAATTTAGTTAGTGCTCAACAATCCATTACTTGGATGACCTTTTTTGTAGATCCTTATCTTAATATTATGGCCAAGTGTAATTTTATTCCTTTTCTTTTTTCATTTTAGGCATGTTGATCCGGAGATTTTGCTCGAGAGAGAAAGGGCCTTCTGGAGAATTGCCATGGAATACCGGAGAGCTCAAAACATGGTGATGAATTGTTTCCATCATTGAAATTCTTTCATTTACGACGAAATGAACATTGCCTATCAACTAGAACGTATAGCTGAAATAAACTGCGATCAGGTTCCATGTTTAACTTCCTGTCTCGTAGATTCTTACTAATCAATAATTTCATTTTACCAGGACGCTGAGTATGATTTGATTCCTAGCAATATGACCTTATCTCCTATAATGTCGGAGAGTGGCTTCTGGTACCATGGGAATCTGGTGGGCTCTAAGAGAGAATTTCCTTCGGAAGGGGTGCAACAATGTTTTTTCCTTGAGCTCAGCCGTACTCGACAAAAGACTTACGATGTGACAGCCTGTATTGCACTTGGTACGCCCTTCTCGTTTGTATGCCATCAAGCAAAGTTATTCACTAGTCTTTAGTAACTACGAACGATTCTGATATGTCTTCGATCTGTATTTAGATGATTATGATGTTGACACTACATGTAAGAGGTGCTCCTCTCATACGGGCGTCTTGCATCCACGCAAAGGTGGATTTACTTTTGCGAGCAAAGAAGGTTAGATAGCTTTTCCCTACATTATTGCATCATTATAGTTTCATGTTGGCTGTCTCATGGCATTGTCATGTAGTAGGTCCAAGCAAGGAGGATCTGCGAGCCACACCAGCAAGTGCATTGGATCGAGTTGTGCCTTTGCCTGCCCCCTTGCCTACCCTAGGGAATGAAACCCTAGAGCCCATTATCAAAAGGTATTATTGTTATTACATTTCTTGCAATATTGCATTTATTTTATCCCACGAATTTCTTATTGGACAGACTATCAACTATGGTTGGAGGCGGACCTTCTGGAGCTGCAGCTGCAACTGCAATAGGAACCCATCCCAAGTCCAAATCCTTGACAGCCATGCCGAGTGGAAGCTCAAGGCTCATCACCAAGAGGTACCATTGCATTTTTATTTCATTGTTTCCATGTTGCGGTTAATTCTAACAAATGTATTTATGTTGATCACTTGCCGAAATTTTAGGCAACTGGAAGTGGCATTGGCATCGGCATTGGCTGGAGGTGGAACCTGCTCATCTGAAGACAACAACCAATGAAATTAGCAGGAATAAGTGAACGACTAATTTTCGAGTTTATTTACAACATTATAGGCCGGTCCATGTTAGTTCACAACTAGTCCAAGCATGTAGTAAATAGCAATGCTGAGTGTTAAACTTTATGTCTCTTGCAGATCAAACAAAGTCTGATATAAACGATTGCATGTGTTATTTACGTTGTACATATATGTACAATTAGTTAGTAGCTTAACTTGGGCAGATAATTAACAGTGCACGGTTATTTACATTGTACAGTACATGTACAATTAGTTAGTAAGTTTAACTTCAGCAGATAATTAACAGTGTGCACTCATTAGCCTTATGGTGGCAGGAGCTGCTAGCTGCTGCTCATGGTGCGCCAAACTGACAGCGCGATCCCCACCAGCACCACCACCGCGGCCGCCATGTTCGTCACCAGCTCCGTCGTCGGCGGCGTCCCTGGATCCTCGCTCGCCGGCAGCAGCTTTGGTGACACGTCCCAATCCTCGTGCTCAGTCGGCTGTCTTCCACCGTTCGCCGCCTCCCTCGCTTTCTTGTCCTCCATCCTCTTCTCCTCTTGCTTCTTCATCTTCTCCAGCAGTGGCAACCTTACCTTGCCGTCTTCGTCTTGCACCTTGCGATGCTTCTTCTTCGTCTTCGCCTTTGCTTCCGGGAGACGATGACTAGGCGGCCGTGGTGGTGGTGGTGGTGGAGGCGGCGATGGAGATGAGACGCCGATTGGTATATCTGACAGCGGGGGTGACTTAGGCTGAGGCAGAGTGGCTGTACTCTGTTTTGGAGGTGGCAATGGCGGTGGCCCGTGCTCCGGCTCGGCCGTCCTTGGGCCAGGAACGATCGCCGGAGGTATCCAGGGCTTCCGTTCGGCGGTGGCGGGAGGCTTTGTTAATGCGGGCTCGGGAGGGGTGTCTCGAGCGTGATCTGAATGCCGCCACGGCAGCCAGAGCTTTGGGTCGAAGAAAGTGGGCCTCGCCGGAGGAGGAGGAGGGGGTGGTGGTGGTGGTGGTGGTGGTGGAAACGACGGTAATCGTGCACGTTCACGTGGTGGCGGAGGTGGCGGTGGACGCGACGGCAATGGTGCCGGTGCCGGCTCCTGTGGTGGAGGCGGCGGCGGTTCCTTTGGCTCGAAAAAGCTGGGGGGCCTAGACGAGAACGGAGGAAGTGGACGTGACACTGGAGGCGGTGGTGGGGGCAGCGGTGGTCGGAGCTTTGGCTCGAAAGCAGTGGATTTCGCCGGCGGCGGTTCCTTTGGCTCGAAAAAGCTGGGGGGCCTAGACGAGAACGGAGGAAGTGGGCGTGATATTGGCGGCGGTGATGGAGGCGGTGGCGGTGGCGGTCGGAGCTTTGGCTCGAAAGCAGCGGGCTTCGCCGGCGGCGGCTTTGGCTCGGAAACCGTGGGGGGCTCAGCCGGAAACGGAGGAAGTGGACGTGAACGCGATGATGGCGCCCGTGGCGGCGGCACCGGCGGCCGGATCTTCGGCTCGAAGAAGCTGGGCTTCCCGGGAGGCGGAGGCAAGCGTGGAGGAGGAGGCGCCGAAGACGGCGGCGGCTGCAACGCCGGCCTCGGCAGTGTCTCCGGGGGCGACGGCGTGGGCGTGGGTACCAGGTCCGCCTCACCGCCGGGGACGATGGGGAGGCTGATGAGCAGCTTCTCGTCCTCGAACCTGGCGCGGACGCCGTCGGCGTCGCAGTTGTCGGGGAGGCGGAGGTCCTTGGTGAAGCGGACCCAGCGGCCGCCCCGGGCGGGGCGGCCGCCGGTGACGCGGAGCACGCCGTAGTTGTCCACCTGCACGCGCACGTGCTCCTTGCGGAACCCCGGCAGCCGGAGCTCCACCACGTCCTGGTCGTCGCCGGCCTGCCTCCACTCCACCGCCGGGTCCAGCTCCTCCTCCTGCTCCTCCCCGTACGCCCGGCCGCCGGGGACGTCCATGGCTTGGTATGCGGCCGTGTATGTGATGGCGATGTGTTACGTGTTTCTATATGCAGATATATGTATTCCAAGGGTCGGAATCGATGGGTGTAGTGTACGTGGCATCGAGGTTGCTTGACGGCGATTGCGTAGAGTGGTATTTTTCCTTTTGCCTTGGGGGCAAGAAAGCAAGGACATGGTTCCTTTCTTGCATGCCTATGTGTGCTTTCATCTGCTTTTGGTTTCGTCTCCCGGGGCAGGTCTTTGGTGTTCCATCAAAGTCACATTTCCTTAGCCTAACACTCAAGGATTGGTGTGCACTGTGGACACTTTTTTTTGACACATTGCTTAGTGCTGTTCCATCAAAGTCACATTTCCTTAGCCTATTAGTCTTCTCTTAAGAATGCCATGTATTATGCCGTATATTTTGGATGTAATAACATATATAGTATATTGCGAGACGGAGGGAGTAATTGCCTCATCTCTAGCGGCCTTAGCGCCATTGGAGCGTGGTGGATGCCAGCCCTTGCCAGCGGGAGGGCTCCGTTTTTAGATGTTTCTCTAAATTTTGTTTTGGTTTTCCATCAAACTTACCACTTTCTTAGCCTAACACTCAAGGATTGGTGTGGACACTGTGGGACACATTGCTTAGTAGTTTAAAAATTTTGTGACTTGAGTCTTCTCTTAAGAATGTCGTGTATGATAATGGGGCTGGCTAGTCGACTTAAAATGAATTATGGTGAGCCGATTTTTGGATCAGCCCTTAATTTTAGATCAAACGGACAAACAGAATTGACTGGCCCAAATTTAGAATCAGTCGATTTTGTGGAGAACAGCCCAAACCAATAGAAGCCCACAACAGTTCTTGGGCCGACGCAAAACAACAGCCCGTTGATGAAAAAAAAGGTTTTCTAATGGAGAGTGAATTAGTTAATGCACAAAATAATGGGAAAAAATTGCATGCAATTTACAGAAAAATTACGCTTTTGTGCAATGTGTACAAGAGTAAACATACAGGAGTGGAATTTATGCAAAAAAGGAAGTTTTCTAAAAAGGAATTAGTTTGTGGGATTGGTATTACCCTTTTAAAAACTTTAAATGAAAAACTAAAACAAATAATGACAAAATTTACACACAATTTACACATAAATTGTATGTTTATAATATGCAGAAAGGAGCATATAATAACAAAAAAATGGGGGAGAGTGTTTCAAAAAAGTAATGGATTAGTGATATCGGTATTACCCTTACAAAAAAAATATGAAAAGTAACACAAAATAAAATATAATATAATAAAGCAAAATGAAAATAGTGAAGTTTTCTAAGGAAGAATGAAACCCTTTCAGAAGAAAGAAAATAAAAAACTTTAAGCACACAATGTTGCACTAGAATTGCACATAAATAATAAGCATATAATACTGCAACTTTTGTATTCTACTATAATTTAAACATATATTATTTAGTAAGTACACGTATACCTACACACAAAAAATAAAAATATATTTTATAAGAATGAATGAATTATTGCCATTGGTATTACCCTTTAAGAAGGAAAAGGTGAAAACAATAAAATAATATAATGAGAAATTTTGCTCACAATTTATTGCGTTTTTCTATATACGCAAAATAAGCATATGATAGTGGAACAAAAAACCTTGCACGCAATTTTACCCCGAAATTGCACTTTTTGTAATATAAAAAGAATAATCATATAATAATAAATTTTGCTACATATTTTATAGTATTTGTGTGCATATATTTACAGTCACCCAACATCCAAAAAATACCCACAAAAGAAAACATTAACACCAACTAATAAAGAAGGGAAAACAAAAGAAATAAAATAAAAGAGCAAAGAGCAAAGAGCAAAGGCTATAGCGCACATGAATGCACTTTGGCCCGTTGAAGAATCGATTGAGCCAAATATGTGCTCATTGAAAAAAACAGCCCAAAACAACACAAACGCCAGCAAAAAAAAAGAATGTAACTCCAACGATCTTGTATGCATATTCAGGGATAAGCCCCCCTGCTATATAACACGTACGCATCCCTCCAACGAGGGTAAGACACCTCGGGTGTGCTAGGTTTGGGCTCGGGGTGGGTCGATGCGGATGCACCGGGTAGGTGAGATTGGGCTTGGCCTGAGTGGTGCCCGCGTGGGTGCGGTGGTCAGTGCTGGTGATGGTCGGGTCTTCAATATCCTGTCATGCGGATCGGTGCCGGTGACCACGGTTGAGGCACCGCGCGAGCCGCGGCGGCCGTCGGGAGTCACGGGGTTGTGTCCCCCCCCCCTCCCCGGTCCACCTAGACTGCCTGGGAACGCAAGTGTGGACGCCCCCTACTGTGGGGGGCATCGACCCAGATCCCGTGACTGATGCCAGGCTAGGAAGGGAAGGAGACACCCTTCTTTCCTCCTCTCGGGGTTGGTGCTCCATGATGTGGACGGACGGTGGTGGTCTGGACGTGGATTCCGGAGCAATGGCTTCAGATGGCGTCCGCATGGTTGGCTCTTTTGAATCCTTAAAACCTCTACATAATCTTAAAAAATTGAAGATGTTAATTTGGTTACTTCTGCAACCTTGTGGGGCTTATGGTTGCTTCGAAATGATTTTGTCTTCCAGAGGCGAAAATGGCGAGGCATGTGTGTGTCCTGGACTTGGTGGGCTCACTGATAATGCAATGGAAGATACTGTGTTCAGACGCGCAGGGTGCTCTTCTTTTTTTGGAAATGGAGGTATACCCCCGGCCTCTGCATCATGATGATGCATGCGGCCCCTTTTATTAAAAATGCAAGAAGTATCATCATAAAGGTCTTACAGCTCGCAAACGGAGCAAAACATAGAAAGGGCCTAAAACAAACAACCGACACGGTGATAATAAGGACAAGCTCTCTAGCCCTCTATCCTGTTATGTGAACGCCATCCGAACCGGTTGAATATAGCCCGAGCCACCATCTCCCACTGGTTGCACCCAGTAACCAAAGGCTCCCTGGAGTCCATAGGAGTGAGTAAGGACCACGTACGGATCCAAGCTGTAGCTCTGAAGATAACCTGCAAAAAAGTTAAGTTGTGTTGTCTGTTAAAAATTATATCGTTTCTGCAGTTCCATATAGCCCATAATAGCGCACATATTCCAATCCGAATACGAGCCGCCGTGATCTGTTCAACTCCAACCAACCACGTCCCAAACAAAGACGCAATATCTATTGGGGGATTAATATCAAAAGCTATATGAATCGTTCTCCACAGTAATTTGGCAAGTGGGCATTCAATGAGTAAATGTTGTATTGTCTCATCTTGAGCACAAAAATAACACCGCGAGTTGCCTACCCATCGCCTCTTAATTAAGTTGTCCTTTGTGAGTATAACTTGCTTATAGACAAACCACATGAAAATTTTAATCCGCAAAGGAACCTTAACCTTCCATATATGAAGTGACCTTGAGAGGGGGCCAGAATTAATCAAATCCGTATAAAAGGATTTCACCGTAAATATCCCATTTTTAGTTAACTTCCATTGTGTAGAATCCGGCACGTCGGAGAGTCGAACTTCAATCAATCTCCGGACCAAGTGCAACCAGGCTGTCCATCTCGCACCTACTAACGTACGTCTGAACTGGATATTCAAGGGAATAGTTTGAAGGACGATACCTATGTAATCTTCCTTATGTTGCACAATATTGTAAAGGGTAGGATATTGTAAGGCCAAGGGTGTCTCTCCTAACCATGTATCCTCCCAAAATCTCGTTGACATCCCGTTGCCAACCAAGAATTTGACCCTACGAAAGAACAGATCCTTCGTTCGCATAAGTCCCTTCCAGAACGGTGAATCAGTTGGTCTGATGGTAGTCTGTGCTAGCGTTTTCGAGTGCAAGTACTTATTGCGCAGGATTTGAGACCACATGCCCTCCGGCTCTGTCCCTAACCTGTACAACCATTTGCTCATAAGACATTTATTCTTAATTTCCAAGTTCTCAATACCGAGACCCCCTTGGTCTTTAGGTCGACAAAGGATATCCCAACGCGCGAGACGGTATTTCCTCTTGGCCTCATCAGACTGCCAAAAGAATCGAGATCTAAAGAAATCACGTCGCTTTCGGACCCCTTTCGGAATTTCGAAGAACGAAAGTAAAAACATTGGCATGCTCGTTAGTACTGAGTTGATCAGAACTAATCGGCCCCCATATGACATCAACTTGCCCTTCCAGCAGCTGAGTTTTTTTTGATTCGTTCTTCAATTACTTTCCATTCTTTATTAGATAATTTACGGTGATGAATCGGAATACCCAAGTAACTGAATGGTAAGGCACCTAACTCGCATCCAAACAATTGTCTGTAAGTGTGTTCCTTGTCTTTTGCCTTCCCAAAACAGAACACCTCGCTCTTATGGAAATTGATCTTTAAGCCAGACAATTGTTCGAATAGACATAAGATAAGTTTCATATTACGTGCCTTAGCCATGTCATGTTCCATGAAAAGGATAGTGTCATCAGCATATTGTAGAATGGACACCCCTCCATCAACCAGATGAGGAACTAGACCCTCTACATGCCCATGTTGCTTGGCCCTGCCAATAATGATGGCCAACATATCTGCCACAATATTGAACAGAAGGGGTGACATGGAATCCCCTTGTCGCAGCCCCTTATGCGTCTGGAAATAGTGACCAATGTCATCGTTCACCTTAATTCCGACACTACCCTTCTGGACTTGAGTATCCACCTGGTGCCTCCAGGTTTCACTAAAACCTTTCATGCGCATTGCCTGCTGAAGAAAAGGCCATTTTACCTTATCATAAGCCTTCTCGAAATCTACTTTTAAGATAACCCCATCTAGTTTCTTCGAGTGAATCTCATGAAGAGTTTCATGTAAGACAACTACTCCTTCGAGTATGTGTCGTCCCGGCATGAAAGCTGTCTGACTAGGTTGAATCACCGAGTGAGCAATTTTTGTCAATCTATTGGTTCCAACCTTTGTGAAGATTTTGAAACTCACATTCAGCAGGCAAATGGGTCGAAATTGTTCTATCCGGACCGCCTCCTTCTTCGGTAATAACGTTATCGTACCAAAATTTAGATGAGACAACTCCAAATGGCCTTCGAAAAAATCATGAAACATAGGCATAAGATCATATTTAATGATGTGCCAACATTTCTTATAGAATTCAGCTGGAAACCCATCTGGTCCCGGTGCTTTATTCGGCTTCATTTGAGTTATGGCCAAATGGACTTCTTTTTCAGTAAATGGTGCAGAGAGAACATCATTCTCCGTTGCCTGTAATTGAGGTATATCATCAATCACAGACTCATCAAGAGACACCGTGGAAGTATTGGGAGGTCCGAACAGACTTTTATAATAGTTGGAGATATACGATTTTAAATTATCATGCCCCACTATTGTTCCCTCGTCCTGTTCCAGCTGTATGATTTTCTTCTTCCTATGTTTACCATTTGCAACCATATGGAAGAATTGTGTGTTGTCGTCCCCTTGGACAACCTTAAGCGTTTTCGCACGCAACGCCCACTTGAGCTCCTCCTCTCTCAGGAGAGCACGTAGGCCTTGCTCAGCTTCAGACTTGGTTCGATGTTCATAAACTGAGAGAAGAGTGGTTTCAGCCTTTACATCGAGTGCCTCAATGAGTTGCGTTAGACGTTCTTTTTTCTGCTTATAAATCCCGCTCTCATTCCTGGCCCATCCTCTCAGAAATTGTCGTAAGTGTCTAATCTTATTTTGCCATCTCTCAACATGTGTCCTTCCCATAACCGGCTTAGCCCATTCACGTGCAATCATCTCCATAAATCCTTCTCGCTCAAACCAGCTTTGCCCGAAGGAGAAGGTATTTTTGTTTGCAACATGGGTAGCCTCTCCCGAATCTAAGAAGAGTGGTGTATGATCCGAGATCGTTCTTTGCATCGCATGAACTGACACCAACGGATATTTTTGTTCCCATTCCACACTAGCAAGTACCCTGTCCAGCTTTTCATAAGTGGGAACAGGTAGCGAGTTGGCCCATGTGAACTGTCTACCGGTGAGCTCAATTTCTCTCAGATTAAGACTCTCGATAATCATGTTAAACATCATAGACCACCGTCCATCGAAATTGTCATTATTCTTTTCTTCTCTTCTCCAGATTATATTAAAATCCCCCCGACTAGTAGTGGCAGATTTTCGTCTCCACAAATCCGCACTAAATCGGCAAGAAAATCAGGTTTAAATTCAGGTTGCGCTGCCCCATAAACCACAACTAATGACCATTGGAACCCGACCAATTTCGATCTCACCCTGAATTTAACTAAAAAGTCTCCCTGCACTACATTAAGTACCTCGAGCGTCTCGCACCGTACTCCTAGTAAAATCCCGCCGGATCTTCCTCTAGGTGGTAAGATGTGCCAATCAAAATCGATACCACTTGAGAGGGTTTGAATGTTGGGGAACGTAGCAGAAATTCAAAATTTTCTACGCATCACCAAGATCAATCTATGGAGTAATCTAGCAACGAGGGAAGGAGAGTGCATCTACATACCCTTGTAGATTGCTAAGCGGAAGCGTTCAAGTGAACGGGGTTGATGGAGTCGTACTCGTCGTGATCCAAATCACCGATGATCCTAGTGCCGAACGGACGGCACCTCCGCGTTCAACACATGTACAGCCCGGTGACGTCTCCTACGCCTTGATCCAGCAAGGGGAGAAGGAGAGGTTGGGGAAGACTCCATCCAGCAGCAGCACGACGGCTGGTGGTGGTGGAGGAGCGCGAGACTCCAGCAGGGCTTCGCCAAGCACTACGAGAGACGAGGAGGAAGAGGGGTAGGGCTGCGCCAACAGGGAGATTGAATCGCGTGTGTTAGGTAGCCCCAAAACCTCAAGTATATATAGGGGGAGGGGAGGGGCTGCGCCCCCACCTAGGGTTCCCTCCCTAGGGGTGGCGGCAGCCCCCAGATCCCATCTGGGTGGCGGCCACAAGGGGGAGAGGGGGAGGCGCACCTGGGGTGGGCCTTAGGGCCCATCTGCCCTAGGGTTTGCCCCCTTCCCCTCTTGGAGGCGCCTTGGGCCTTGGTAGGAGGCGCCCCAGCCCACCTAGGGGCTGGTCCCTTCCCACCATTGGCCCATGTAGGCCTCCGGGGCTGGTGGCCCCACCTAGTGGACCCCTCGGACCCCTCCAGTGGTCCCGGTACACTACCGGTGATGCCCGGAACACTTCCGGTGGCCAAAACCATACTTCCTATATATCAATCTTTACCTCCGGACCATTCCGGAACTCCTCGTGACGTCCGGGATCTCATCCGGGACTCCGAACAACATTCGGTAACCGCGTACATACTTTCCCTATAACCCTAGCATCATCGAACCTTAAGTGTGTAGACCCTACGGGTTCGGGAAACATGCAGACATGACCGAGACATCTCTCCGGTCAATAACCAACAGCGGGATCTGGATACCCATGTTGGCTCCCACATGCTCCATGATGATCTCATCGGATGAACCACGATGTCAAGGACTTAATCAATCCCGTATACAATTCCCTTTGTCTAGCGGTACGATACTTGCCCGAGATTCGATCGTCGGTATCCTGATACCTTGTTCAATCTTGTTACCGGCAAGTCTCTTTACTCGTTCCGTAACACATCATCCCGTGATCAACTCCTTGATCACATTGTGCACATTATGATGATGTCCTACCGAGTGGGCCCAGAGATACCTCTCCGTTTACACGGAGTGACAAATCCCAGTCTCGATTCATGCCAACCCAATAGACACTTTCAGAGATACCTGTAGTGTACCTTTATAGCCACCCAGTTACGTTGTGACGTTTGGCACACCCAAAGCACTCCTACGGTATCCGGGAGTTGCACAATCTCATGGTCTAAGGAAATGATACTTGACATTAGAAAAGCTTTAGCATACGAACTACATGATCTTGTGCTAGGCTTAGGATTGGGTCTTGTCCATCACATCATTCTCCTAATGATGTGATCCCGTTATCAACGACATCCAATGTCCATGATCAGGAAACCGTAACCATCTATTGATCAACGAGCTAGTCAACTAGAGGCTTACTAGGGACATGGTGTTGTCTATGTATCCACACATGTATCTGAGTTTCCTATCAATACAATTCTAGCATGGATAATAAACGATTATCATGAACAAGGAAATATAATAATAACCAATTTATTATTGCCTCTAGGGCATATTTCCAACAGTCTCCCACTTGCACTAGAGTCAATAATCCAGTTCACATCGATATGTGATTAACACTCAAGGTCACATCCCCATGTGACTAACACCCAAAGAGTTCTGGGTTTGATCATGTTATGCTTGTGAGAGAGATTTCAGTCAACGGGTCTGCAACATTCAGATCCGTATGTACTTCGCAAATTTCTATGTCATCTTGTAGATGCAACTACTACGCTACATTTGGAGCCATTTCAAATAACTGTTCTACTTGGAGCTATTCTAAATTGTTGCTCCATTATACGTATCCGGTATCTCTACTCAGAGCTATCCGGATAGGTGTTAAGCTTGCATCGACGTAACTCTTTTCGTCGAACTCTTTATCACCTCCATAACCGAGAAACACATCCTTATTCCTCTAAGGATAATTTAGACCGCTATCTGGTGATCTACTCCTAGATCACCTTTGTACCCTCTTGCCAAATATGTGGCAAGGCACACATCAGGTGTGGTACTCAGCATGGCATACTGTATGGAGCCTATGACAAAAACATAGGGGACGACCTTCGTCCTTCCTCTTTCTTCTGCCGTGGTCGAGCTTTAAGTCTTAACTTCATACCTTACAACTCAGGCAAGAACTCCTTCTTTGACTGATCCATCTTGAACACCTTCAAGATCATGTCAAGGTATGTGCTCATTTGAAAGTACCATTAAGCGTTTTGATCTATCCTTATAGATCTTGATGCTCAATGTTCAAGTAGCTTAATCCAGGCTTTCCATTGAAAAACACTTTCCAAATAACTCTATATGCTTTCTAGAAATTCTACGTCATTTCTGATCAACAATATGTCAACAACATATACTCATCAGAAATTCTATAGTGCTCCCACTCACTTCTTTGGAAATACAAGTTTCTCATAAACTCTGTATACACCCAAAAACTTTGATCATCTCATCAAAGCATACATTCCAACTCCGAGATGCTTACTCCAGTCCTTAGAAGGATTGCTGGAGCTTTGCATACTTGTTAGCATCTTTCAGGATTGACAAAACCTTCCGGTTGTATCACATACAACCTTTCCTCAAGAAAATCGTCGAGGAAACAATGTTTTGACATCCTATCTGCAAGATTTCGTAAATAATGCAGTAATCGCTAATATAATTCCAACAGACTCTTAGCATCGCTACGAGTGAGAAAGTCTCATCGTAGTCAACTCCTTGAACTTGTCGGAAAACATCTTAACGACAAGTCGAGCTTTCTTAATGGTGATACTTACCATCATTGTCCGTCTTCCTTTTAAAATCCATATGTACCTAACAGCCTTACGACCATCAAGTAGTTCTTCCAAAGTCTACACTTTGTTTTCATATATGGATCCTCTCTCGGATTATATGGCCTCGAGCCATTTTGGAATCCAGGCCCACCATCGCTTCTCCATAGCTCGTAGGTTCATTGTTGTCTAGCAACATGACTTCCAAGACAGGATTACGTACCATTCTGAAGTAGTATGCATCCTTGTCATCCCATGAGGTTTGGCAGTGACTTGATCTGAAGTTTCATGATCACTATCATAAGCTTCCACTTCAATTGGTGTAGGTGCCGCAGGAACAACTCCCTGTGCCCTGCCACACACTAGTTGAAGAGACGGTTCAATAACCTCATCAAGTCTCCACCATCCTCCCACTCAATTCTTTCGAGAGAAACTTTTCCTCGGGAAAGGACCCAATTCTAGAAACAATCCCTTATTGCTTTCGGATCTGAGACAGGAGGTACACCCAACTGTTTTGGGTGTCCTATGAAGATGCATTTATTCGCTTTGGGTTCGAGCTTGTCAGCCTAAAACTTTTCACATAAGCGTCGCAGCCCCAAACCTTTTAACAAATGACAGCTTAGGTTTCTCTAAACCATAGTTCATACGGTGTCATCTCATCGGAATTACATGGTGCCCTATTTAAAGTGAATGTGGTTGTCTCTAATGCCTAACCCATAAACTATCGTGGTAATTCAATAAGAGACATCATGGTATGCATCATATCCAATAGGGTGCAGTTATGATGTTCGGACACACCATCATACTATGGTGTTTCAGGCTGTATTAGTTGTGAAACAATTTCCACAATGTCTTAATTCTGTGCCAAACTCGTAATTCAGATATTCATCTCTATGATCATATCATAGATATTTTATCCTCTTGTCACGACGATCTCTCACCTTCACCCTGAAATTACTTGAACCTTTCAATAATTCAGACTCGTGATTCATCAAGTAAATATACTCAACATCTACTCAAATCATCTGTGAAGTAAGAACATAACGATATCCACTACATGCCTCAGCACTCATTGGACTGCACACATCAAAATGTATTACTTCCAACAAGTTGCTTTCTAGTTCCATTTTACTGAAAACGAGGCTTTTAGTCATCTTGCCCATGTGGTATGATTTGCATGTCTCAAGTGATTCAAAATCAAGTGAGTCCAAACGGTCCATTTACATGGAGTTTCTTCATGCATATACACCAATAGACATGGTTCGCATGTCTCAAACTTTTCAAAAACGAGTGAGCCCAAAGATCCATCAACATGGAGCTTCTTCATGCGTTTTATACCGATATGACTTACGTGGCAGTCCACAAGTAGGTGGTACTATCATTACTATCTTATATCTTTTGGCATGAACATGTGTATCACTACGATCGAGATTCAATAAACCATTCATTTTAGGTGCAAGACCATTGAAGGTATTATTCAAATAAATAGAGTAACCATTATTCTCCTTAAATGAATAACCGTATTGCGATAGACATAATCCAATCATGTCTATGCTCAACACAAACACCAATCTCGATGGTAGAGGGAGCGTGCGATGCTTGATCACATCAAGCTTGGGAAAAACTTCCAACACATATCGCCAGCTCACCTTTAGCTAGTCTCCGTTTACTCCGCAGCCTTTTATTTCGAGTTTACTAACACTTAGCAACCGAACCGGTATCTAATACCATGGTGCTACTAGGAGTACTAGTAAAGTACACATTAACACAATGTATATCCAATATACTTCTATCGACCTTGCCAGCCTTCTCATCTACCAAGTATCGAGGGTAATTCTGCTCCAGTGGCTGTTCCCCTTATTACAGAAGCACTTAGTCTCGGGTTTGGGTTCAACCTTGGGTTTCTTCACTAGAGCAGCAGCTGATTTGCCGTTTCATGAAGTATCCCTTCTTGCCCTTGCCCTTCTTGAAACTAGTGGTTTCACCAACCATCAACAATTGATGCTCCTTCTTGATTTCTACTTTTGTGGTGTCAAACATCGTGAATATCTCAAGGATCATCATATATGTCCCTGATACATTATAGTTCATCACGAAGCTCTAGCAGCTTGGTGGTAATGAGTTCGGAGAAACATCACTATCTCATCTGGAAGATCAACTCCCACTCGATTCAAATGATTGTTGTACTCAGACAATCTAAGCACAAGCTCAACAATTGAGCTTTTCTCCCTTAGTTTGCAGGCTAAGAAAATCGTCGGAGGTCTTATACCTCTTGACATGGGCACGAGCCTGAAATCCCAATTTCAGCCCTCGAAACATCTCATATGTTTCGCGACGTTTCAAAACGTCTTCGGTGCCTCAACTCTAAACCGTTTAACTGAACTATCACGTAGTTATCAAAATATGTATGTCAGATGTTCGCAACATCCACAGACGACGTTCGAGGTTCAGCACACTGAGCGGTGCATTAAGGACACAAGCCTTCTATGAAGCAATGAGGACAATCCTCAGTTTACGGACCTAGTCCGCATAATTGCTACTATCAACTTTCAACTAAATTTTCTCCAGGAACATATCTAAACAGTAGAACTGAAGCGCGAGCCACGACATAATTTGCGAAGACCTTTTGACTATGTTCAGGATAATTAAGTTCATCTTATGAACTCCCACTCAGATAGACATCCCTCTAGTCATCTAAGTGATTACATGATCCGAGTCAACTAGGCCGTGTCCGATCATCACGTGAGACGGACTAGTCAACATCGGTGAACATCTTCATGTTGATCGTATCTTCTATACGACTCATGTTCGACCTTTCGGTCTTCCGTGTTCCGAGGCCATGTCTGTACATGCTAGGCTCGTCAAGTCAACCTAAGTGTTTCGCATGTGTCCCGAGGCCATGTCTGTACATGCTAGGCTCGTCAACACCCGTTGTATTCGAACGTTAGAATCTATCACACCCGATCATCACGTGGTGCTTCGCAACGGTGCACAGTTAGGGGGAACACTTTGTTGAAATTTTAATGAGGGATCATCTTATTTACTACCGTCGTTCTAAGCAAATAAGATGCAAAAACATGATAAACATCACATGCAATCAAAAAGTGACATGATATGGCCAATATCATTTTGCTCCTTTTGATCTCCATCTTCGGGGCTCCATGATCATCGTTGTCACCGGCATGACACCATGATCTCCATCATCATGATATCCATCATCGTGTCTTCATGAAGTTGTCTCGCCAACTATTACTTCTACTACTACAGCTAACAGTTAGCAATAAAAGTAATTTACATGGCGTTTCTCAATGACACGCAGGTCATACAAAAAATAAGGATAACTCCTATGGCTCCTGCCGGTTGTCATACTCATCGACATGCAAGTTGTGATTCCTATTACAATAACATGATCTCATACATCACATATATATCATTCATCACATCCTTTGGCCATATCACATCACAAAACACTTGCTGCAAAAACAAGTTAGACGTCCTCTAATTGTTGTTGCAAGTTTTTTACGTGGCTGCTATAGGTTTCTAGCAAGAACGTTTCTTACCTACGCCAAAACCACAACGTGAATTGCCAATTTCTATTTACCCTTCATAAGGACCCTGTTCATCGAATCCGATCCGACTAAAGTGGGAGAGACAGACACCCGCCAGCCACCTTATGCAACTAGTGCATGTCAGTCGGTGGAACCAGTCTCACGTAAGAGTACGTGTAAGGTCAGTCCGGGCCGCTTCATCCCACGATGCCGCCGAATCAAGATAAGACTAGTAACGGCAAGTAAATTGACAATATCGACGCCCACAACTGCTTTGTGTTCTACTCGTGCATAGAAACTACGCATAGACCTAGCTCACGATGCCACTGTTGGGGAACGTAGCAGAAATTCAAAATTTTCTACGCATCACCAAGATCAATCTATGGAGTAATCTAGCAACGAGGGAAGGAGAGTGCATCTACATACCCTTTTAGATCGCTAAGCGGAAGCGTTCAAGTGAACGGGGTTGATGGAGTCGTACTCGTTGTGATCCAAATCACCGATGATCCTAGTGCCGAACGGACGGCACCTCCGCGTTCAACACACGTACAGCCCGGTGACGTCTCCTACGCCTTGATCCAGCAAGGGGAGAAGGAGAGGTTGGGGAAGACTCCATCCAGCAGCAGCACGACGGCGTGGTGGTGGTGGAGGAGCGCGGGACTCCAGCAGGGCTTCGCCAAGCACTACGAGAGACGAGGAGGAAGAGGGGTAGGGCTGCGCCAACAGGGAGATTGAATCGCGTGTGTTAGGTAGCCCCAAAACCTCAAGTATATATAGGGGGAGGGGAAGGGCTGCGCCCCCACCTAGGGTTCCCTCCCTAGGGGTGGCGGCAGCCCCCAGATCCCATCTGGGTGGCGGCCACAAGGGGGAGAGGGGGAGGCGCACCTGGGGTGGGCCTTAGGGCCCATCTGCCCTAGGGTTTGCCCCCTTCCCCTCTTGGAGGCGCCTTGGGCCTTGGTGGGAGGCGCCCCAGCCCACCTAGGGGCTGGTCCCTTCCCACCATTGGCCCATGTAGGCCTCCGGGGCTGGTGGCCCCACCTGGTGGACCCCTCGGACCCCTTCGGTGGTCCCGGTACACTACCGGTGATGCCCGGAACACTTCCGGTGGCCAAAACCATACTTCCTATATATCAATCTTTACCTCCGGACCATTCCGGAACTCCTCGTGACGTCCGGGATCTCATCCGGGACTCCGAACAACATTCGGTAACCGCGTACATACTTTCCCTATAACCCTAGCGTCATCGAACCTTAAGTGTGTAGACCCTACGGGTTCGGGAAACATGCAGACATGACCGAGACATCTCTCCGGTCAATAACCAACAGCGGGATCTGGATACCCATGTTGGCTCCCACATGCTCCATGATGATCTCATCGGATGAACCACGATGTCAAGGACTTAATCAATCCCGTATACAATTCCCTTTGTCTAGCGGTACGATACTTGCCCGAGATTTGATCGTCGGTATCCCGATACCTTGTTCAATCTCGTTACCGGCAAGTCTCTTTACTCGTTCCGTAACACATCATCCCGTGATCAAATCCTTGATCACATTGTGCACATTATGATGATGTCCTACCGAGTGGGCCCAGAGATACCTCTCCGTTTACACAGAGTGACAAATCCCAGTCTCGATTCGTGCCAACCCAACAGACACTTTCGGAGATACCTGTAGTGTACCTTTATAGCCACCCAGTTACGTTGTGACGTTTGGCACACCCAAAGCACTCCTACGGTATCCGGGAGTTGCACGATCTCATGGTCTAAGGAAATGATACCTGACATTAGAAAAGCTTTAGCATACGAACTACATGATCTTGTGCTAGGCTTAGGATTGGGTCTTGTCCATCACATCATTCTCCTAATGATGTGATCCCGTTATCAACGACATCCAATGTCCATGGTCAGGAAACCATAACCATCTATTGATCAACGAGCTAGTCAACTAGAGGCTTACTAGGGACATGGTGTTGTCTATGTATCCACACATGTATCTGAGTTTCCTATCAATACAATTCTAGCATGGATAATAAACGATTATCATGAACAAGGAAATATAATAATAACCAATTTATTATTGCCTCTAGGGCATATTTCCAACATTGAAGGAATTGGGATGTGAAATTATCTCGTCCAGTTTCCAAAAGTGCTATAAAATCTAGATGATGCTCTAATGTTGTCTCTGCTAAGAATCTCTGTTTAGCCAAGTCTGCTAGACCTCTGCTATTCCAAAAGAGTCCTTTCATAAGTCATCATGGAATTTCTTTTCTTAAGCTTAACTCTAGCACTTCTGCGTATCGCCGAAGTAGGATAAATTTTTCGCTTCCAGGGTCGTTTGGGCTTCTCCCCAACACCCTGTGGAACGATATTATCATCAATAACAGACACTGCCTCCTCTATCAGGAGAGGCGCTACTGCATCTGTGGTCTCAACTTCCTCCTCATCTTCAATATCGACACTAGGCAAAAGGTTGTTGCAGATATTTGCAAGATCAGTAATTCCTAAACTATTCATGTCATTGTCATTCATAGGTTGGATAGCGGCAAGATTACGAATGATCTCAGAAGCCCTCTCCGCTTCCATGTCTAGAAGATCACTGACGGATTTGACGACCTCGGTATCATTTGACCCCAAAGAAATGCCTAAGTCGTTTGCCTTATCAACTAACTCATTCTCAGAAAAATGTAAAATTGAACAACGTATATCAAATGACATACCTGCAGTAGTCCCGGCATGACGAAGCATGGAAGCCCTCTTGGCCCGCGCTAGCTGAAAGTCATCTGCATCCGGCTGTCCCTGGATCCGGTTGCTGACACGCCTGCCAGTCGACACCGGATCCGTAATCCCACCAAAAGCGATGAGCTCCTCTATGGTCCTCTCGCGCGGGGTGCGGTCAGGACTCCCACGCCCCTCCCGTAACGTCGGTGAAGGAGGAAGAGGCGTGATGGAGGGAACTGCCGGTGTGGGTGACAAGGGGACAGAGGACCTTGGAGCCGCCTGCTCACAAATCTCGTCCCCCTTATCACCCGTGGTAGTCGTTGTACCTCGGCCGCCCTGCTCGGTGCCAAGCTGCAGAGGGGCTACAACACGGGACTCCTGCCCGCATATCACCCCAACTCGACCGGAGATGTGGAATTGGGAAGCACGCCGTGGATCTCCTTTCCAGGCGCCCCTCCCGCCGGCGAAAGGTCTGGCAGTGGTATGTGGGTGTGGTGGACCTCCTGCCCAGGGTCTCCCAAAACCACGGCCATCCCAACAGAACCCACCATCGCCCCGGAAGTAGGCTCCATGGTCGTCACCTTGCCGACTAAACTCGGCACTGGTGGAAGCTCAAGCTCTATCGGGTCATCTGTCTCGACCCTAGTGCTCCATAACCGGCTAGGCACGGACCTCGATACAAAAGAACCAAAACAAAGCGTGTTCATCGGAGTGGTGGACGAGGGCGTCTCTTTGGTAGAACTGTCTACCTTATCAGAATATGTAGCAGGCCCCTTGTCCGACTCCGGCATAGTGTCATCGGGCCCCTTCTCCTGGTCCCCGGGTGCGCCGCCCCCCTCCGTAGTATCCATGTCTTGTGTGCCATCTCCAGCCTCTGAAACTGCAGTATCCTCAATCTCAAGCTCTAAGAGGTAAGTAACTCCAGCATGTGTCCATCTGACTACATCTGGTATGCGCTCAACGCTCACAACACTGACCAAAAGCCTCGCCGCGTTTTGTGCACGAGTGAAAGGCATATCCACCTTTTCTGTCTTACCAATCAAACCACCCAAACTCCAAGCAATCGGAAAATGTTTTACATATTTAGGTGGAACCCCAAAAAAACGAACCCACACCTTCTCCAAAGGTGTACCCTTGGGATCCTCCTGCTTCCACTCATCGAAAGCGATAACAATGTTTGTGCTCGTAACTCTGCATAAACCCCACTTAAGAACATGCATCTGATCCTCTTTAGTGGGAAAGTCACCCTTATAAGACTGACCTTCTAACTTCTCCAGGTGCCACTGATAATTACCCGGCACAAGCTCACGTAGTTGTCTGACGATCTGCGCCTCGGTCAACTGTCCATTAGTGACTCTGATGACTGCCGGGAAGGAACTCTCAATCATCTGTGGTAAAGGATCCACCTCCGGGGTCTCAAAGAACATCAACTCCTTACAGCAGACCCCAAATATATTAATGCCAGGCTTAGGACCGGAAAGGAGAGGGCATTCCCCGGTCACATGCTGGGAACGGAGGCAGTAAACACAAAGCTCATTTGTACACTCTGCTACAAAATGACCCGGTTCACCACATCTATAACAGGGCAACTTTTTCTTTTTAATTGCCCATTTAGAGAGCTTTTCGCCCTCCGCTTTATCCGGCCCTTTATCAGACGTACCATACTTAGGCTTAACACCTCCTGTATTCACCGGAACATTCACTGCTGCGAGAGCCCGAACCGTGTCTAGTGCCACCGCGGGTAACGTGGGTGTGTCTCCCACCCCCTCAGCTGCATGCTCAAGCTCCTCCGAAGGCATCTCCGCAACCGGCAATGGTGGTGGTGGGTATTGACGAGGTGGTGGAGGTCGTCTCCCTCTCCCACCGCGACGATAACCACCTCGGAAGCGATCATTCGGTCCGACGGCACCTTCCACAAAATTACCAGGTGGCCCTTGAAAATGTCCAGTGTTATCAGGATTATACCGGTTGTAACCACGGCCACCACTGGAGGAAGATCCACGGTGCAGCCCCTCACCATAAGCATCATATCCGTCATCTCCCCACTGACTGTAGCGGTTGTAGTTCTGAGAATCTCTGTTGTAACCAGTGTATCCGTCATGCCCTTGCCCGCCACGACCCCTTCCTAGGGCCAGTCCCTTGGCTGCCGGTGGCTGCGCCATGTCATCCGGCTGGTGCTTGGAAGCGACGGTCCCCTGACGCTCGGTAGGCTGGGTGCCTCGAGCAGTCCCGGCGCGAGGCAGTGTAGCAGATGCCACCGGTCCCGTTGCCGTCGGCCTGGGAGGGATTGAAGCACCCCGTCCTCCACCACCGCCCTGGGCAGGACGTCCTACCGCGCCTGCCGCCGTAGTCGTGTTGGCCTGGCCTGAAGCCGAGGCGCCGCGGCCCTCTTCTTGTCCGGTGTTTAAGTCTGCTCGATCATCGGTGAGGGGGATTTCTTAGAATCGCCTGGGTCTAGCTTCGAGTGCATGGGGGCATACTCTTCTTATTTTGTGTTCTTACATGTTCATCTAATCGAGTATTCCCCTCATGTATGTATCCGTAGGTGAAAAAACTTGCAAGCTTTATAATTCTGCTGCAGCTACTTTTGGCTTGCGCCGAGGCCTTGTAAATTGTGTGGACGCGTTACTTTGATACTTTCTGCCTTGGCTTAATAAAAATTTGGTGCGGGGGAAACCCCTTTCATTTCAAAAAAATAAATAAATTAGCCAACCGTTCATTTTTTGGCGATAAACCGTAGTCAGCAGTTGGAGCCTTAAGATGAGGAGCTAAACCTGAAGTTAGGTAAGCTAGAGCGAAATCTGGCATCCATGATCCATGAGCATGATAAGTAGTACTCCCTTGGTCCGGGAAATACTACACTCCCTCCGTCCGAAAAAACCTGCCCATCCGGAAATATTAATCATCAAAATAGATAAAGGGAATGTAGTATTTCGGGACAGCTGTTGAAAAGCAACCTGGGTACACTACTACACCAGATGTTGCTTGCGCCGCTAGAAACGAGGGGCCGCCGGAGGACCGGTATCATGCCCATACCTCCTACACACTTGCGTGATGCGGCTACCGATCAATCATCTACGGGTGCCGCACGATTGTGCAGCCGAAAATACATGCGAACGGGAGCCGTTGAGAATGAGACCACACCATGATGCCGGGGCCGCAGCAAAGCAGTACGTATCTGCGTCTCGCGGCCCAACACGGTAGCCCAAGGCGATAGCATTATCATGACGGGCACGGAGCCGCCCGCCACCGCCCTCCCCTCCCCACTCGTGACAGCAGCTGGCCCCCATCCCGTATCTGCCCGCCCCTATAATTCACCCACGGACGGACGGACGGACGGACCACATCGACTTGCAGCAAGTTGCGACGCGCCAACAGAGTCAGAGAGGAGAGTTTGAGTTCCGGCGTTCCACTTGACGTCTTCACCTCACCACGTACGCGCGCGCGCATGGCCGCGACGGCATGCGCCTACGGCTACGACGGCGGCCTGGTGCCGCCGGCGCCGGCGCAGGCGATGGGCCCGTTCGACGACGGCGGCCACCACCGTCCCGTCATCCACGACCACTATCCCATCATCCACGGCCTCGTCATGCCTCCACCTCCTCCTCCTCCTCCGCCGCCGCCTCCTTCTTTCCATCTCCATTCGGGCCACGCCAGCTCCAAGGCGGCAGCGTCTCGCCACCCCGGCCTCTGCACCGAGGGCCTCGGCTCGGAGAGCTCCGAGAGCTCGGGCGACCTCGACCTCGGCGACATCGTGGCCGACGACGACATTCAAGACTGCAAGCAGGGCGACCAGGAGCTAGGGGCGCTGATGCCGGCGAGGAAAAGGGTGTTCCCGCCGCCGATATCGGTGATCGGCGCGGCTGGGAAGCCGTGGCAGTACCTGAGGGCGCAGCGCGGGGGCGGCCGGCTGGTGCTGCGGGAGGTGAGGATACCGTCGCGGGAGCTGCTCCACGCCTGCCGGGAGGACGGCCGCCTCAAGCTCCACTTTGCACACCCGGAGCCGGAGGAACATCACCATCTTGCTGATGATGATCAGGAGGAGGAATGCAACAACTAGCATAGCAGATTGCAAGAGCACTCCAAGGAGAAGAACCAACAGAACAGAACAGGGTTTTGGTTTTCTTGGTTTAATAAGTTTTGAGTTATTATATCGTCAAAGAATCCTAAGAGTGCCATGGCCATGGCAGTGCCCTTCCTAAAGAGATGTAAATATCGCAACAAAATTGGTCAGTTTTTTGCATCCATCGTCGATATACTGCTACTTCTTTTTCTGTCCAAGAAGAAGCAGATGCACGGGTCAAGGATTCAGTTCCAAGAATCAGCAAGAGAAAGACGCGTTTGTCCTCGACGTAGTCGCAATGATGCTCCACAGCTAAGGATGAGCGTGTGTACAGGCTGCAAAGCACTCTAGGCTCACAAGGACCCTGCATCGACTTGGTTTGATGAAAAAGGAATACAACACATGTGACAGTTGGTTCACAGGTCTACATTACAACCAAAGCAAAGGGTATCTTGGGGGTCAAAGATGCTGATTCTGCCAATTATCATCCACCTCTTCATTTTTAGCAAGTGATTAAAAACACTAACTGTCAAAAATGTTTGAAAAACTGGGAAGCAGTGATGCATTCTTATTATATTGATTTCATTCAAATATTTCGTTTCCGCTCACATCATCGCATGACAGTATCTTATTGATGTTATATTGGTGGGAAAACACCATGCTGGAAACGCAGAGGCTGATCACTATTAATGCAGGGCGAAGCTAGACACGAAGATCTACCGTTTGGTGTTCTCCCAGTATTGTGGAGCTCATGTCCTCTTCATAAAAGTGGAACCTAGGATGATGATGATGTCTTGCCATCCAACGTCAACAGCACTTTTGTATAGATCAGGACGCATGTCCCTGAATATACCCCAACAGCACGCTGTATAGATCAGGAATTGACCTCGTCCAAGTCGAACTCTGCTGCAAGCACCTCCTCGTCTTCGTCATTTGCAAGCTTGATGATTTCTTCAGTTGGCCCTGCATATGCACAGACATATCAATCATGCTTCTATTGTTGCACCTTCCTCTGTAATTTAAGAGTACACACTCAAGCTGGATTACCTGCGATGAACGAATTCCCATAGAACTTTATAGTGCTTTTGCCATGCTCAGTCTCTCAACAGTTTCCCTTCCTATCCGGTGAGAAGCAACAAGGGAAACCTGTTGGGCATACTTAAAGGTGACTCACTAAACTGTTGAGCCAACTGGTAGAACCTTTTAGAAATAGAATAAATATTACAGAAATACAACGGAACAAATAACAGTACCAAGTTAGCGCCAGTGTTCACGGGAATCCAGGTTCATATCCTGGGGTTCAGAGCCAATAGCAGTGGGATAGGACAATATCTCTGCCCCCTGCTTGCAGTCTCTGGAAACCAAATTACTACCAAGGCATGGATGACAAGGTCGGTCTTTGGCTCTTAGCTCCTTTCTTCATGAAACCACAACACCGCATTCATCCTACACTGCTGCAGAAGTAGAACAAACAATAAGCTCCAGGTATTCACAAATCATTGAATCAAGTACACACAAGGAAGCACAAAAGAGTGTAGATAACAGAAGAGAGCAAACGCACCTCAGTTGAGACCTGAGAGTCAGCAGGAGGGCATTAACCTCTTTAAAAACGTCTGGTTCATCCTGCCAGACTCAGTTTCTGCTGCTGGAATGTCCTTATGTGGAATAGAGGAAATCAAGTGGAAATACTCCCCACCTTGTCTGCAATGTCTTTGCAAGTTGGGGCAACCAACTATCTTCAAGGACTTGAGTGCTGGGAGCCGTTGGAGGAGGTCCTGCGGGAATTTTTCTATCCCTGTACACCTCTCGATTGTCAGCTGCTCAAGAGAGGTGAGGCCATCCGGCAAAGTTTTCAAGCCACTGCAGCCCTGAATCCGGAGCACCCTCAGCTTGGATAGATTTGAAGGCAGCGCGATCAAACACGTGCATTCTCCTATCACTAATTCATCAAGGGATGCAGCCACCTCGGGAATATACCGTAAGCTGCTACAGTTGTGAATGCTTAACATCTCCAGCTGGGGCGGCGGAAGGATTTCATCAGACGGCGAGCCCTTCCCCTTGAGCTTAACACAGAAGCTAATGCGCAGAAAACGGAGACGAGCCAGGTTCCGGAGCTCCTCCGTCGGCCAGTGGACAAGTTCGTCGCACCCAGAAATGCACAATTCTTCAACAAAGGCAAAGCACTCCCAGAGCCTCAGCAGGTGCGATTTTGACAAAGTGGATGTCGTTTCAAAGCAATTGGGACCGGATAGCCACATACTCCGAAGGGTTTCCAAGGGCCTATGGCTTTGCTGGTCCCCTGGAGGCAGCATCATATCACCCAGTGAGCTAACACTTAATTTCACGAGGGATAGCCAAGAGCCCAAAGGCATGCTTGCAGAACGAATTAATTCTCCACCAAACTCAAGCTCAGAGAGCGTTGTCAGATGAGCGATTGAGCTGATTGGAAGGCTGTAACATTCCATTATCCGCAGCTTCTCTATAACTGGGCTGCTCGGAACACTTGCAACCTTCGGACAGGCATACATACTTAGCTCTTCAAGCAGAGGAAACATCACCAAGCTATGAGGAGGTTCCCCTGCAGTACTGTTTTCTGTCCATCTCTCCAACTCTGGTAAGTTTTCTAAGAACATTCTTTTTAGCTTTGGGAAGATCTGACGAGATGCATTGCATCCTTCAACCTCCACATCAGTGTCCTTGCATATCATGGTCAGGCTATCCATGTAACCTAAGGACAAATACTCGAGGGAGACCAACAGCGGTGCGGATGGGAGATGTTTGCATTTTGGGCAGTTGAAGATTATGAGTTTTCTTAGGCACTGGCACATCGGAGAGTGCATCATCCATGATGAGAATTTAGTGCCACCATAACCATGTATCTCCAATACTTTGATCTCACTATGAGGTGCAAGAGCCTCCAATACTTCTTCCATGTTACCAACATCATCTTGAGGCCCGTGATATTTTCGACGACCCCAGCATAGCGACAGTTCAGTTAGATTTTTTTTTCTGATAGAGTTTGGCTTCTTTTGCATCCACCACACTCTCTATTTTTATCAAATTGTATAGTTCCAACCGGTGGCTAAGGTATTTTAGATCTTTGAGTTGATCAATTCCACAACCATCTCCAGTGCCCACAACAAACGATGTTAGCGTGTGCAGGTTGCTTAGTTGACTAATCTTTGGGGGCATCCGCTCCAGTTTATCACACTCAAAAAGATAGAGATGGTGAAGTTTTTTCATGCTTCTGATGCCTTCAGGTAAATATCGGAGCTTGTGGCAATGATTGAGCCTCAGCGACTGTAAGTTGTACAACATGCATACCGAATCTGGCAATGTAACAATTTCAGAGTGAGACAGGTCAAGATATCGCAAATGCTTTGTCTTTATGGGTTGACGGATATGAAGGCCACGACAACATAATGCTCTTAACGACGTCAGCCTTAACTTGCTGAGATCCTTATGTGATGATGACGGTGCTAACAAAGTTCGGAGAGATTCCTTATTTTTCAGTAATCCGTTGCTTTGTTCCAATTCATCCGATGATATTTTCATGTGAAAGACATCTTCTACATATGCTTTCTTCTGAATCAACTCTTGCATAGTTGCGCATTCACCCGTAACATGTTTTGCTAGGTCATGCATTAAATCATGCATCCCACATCCAACCAAACCATGCCTTGAAGCTGGGCCATCAAATGGTTTCACTTCCACATCCTGAAGGAAGGATCTCCAAACCAACTCGTTGAAAACAAATTCGCCTTTCTGCTCCAAATCCATCATTCCCTCTTCTTGAATAAACCCATTGGCCATCCATAGTTGGATCAACATGCTTTTTTCCATCTCACTGTTCTTGGAGAAGACGGCGCAGAAGGCAAAGCATTGCTTCATTTCAGAGGATAAGTGTTGGTAGCTCAATTTGAGTATGGATATGATTTCTTGTTTGCCTGCAACACTATCCCCAATATTGCTTTCTGCAATGGCCTCCCATTCCCAGGCCCGTCCTTTTGAACACATCAAACCCCCCATTGCACTCAGAGCAAGAGGGTGCCCCTTGCATTTGCTGACGATACGCTTGCCGATCGACATCAACTCTGCCTGCTCTCGCACATTTCCCTTAAATGCTTTCTTTGAGAACAATTCCCATGAGTGTTGTTCACTCAGATGTGCCAGCTCATGGGTTTGAAGCGTGCCCATTATAGACGCTGCTCGTGGGCTCCGAGTCGTGACGATTATAACGCTTCCGGAACCGCCGACGGAACACAACGCTGATTTCAGGCTATCCTCCCACTTTCGCTGTTCTTCATTCCAGACATCGTCAAGAACAAGCAGAAACCTTTTCCAGCCAATGACCTCCTGAAGCCTCCCTCGCAGCAGCTCGACTGTGTCTGGAATGTCGCATCTCCCTCTCGTAGCCAACTCGATGATGGACTTCACAAGGGCGGCGGTCTCGAAGCTGTCCGACGCACAGTGCCACATGAGTAACTGAAAATGTTGCTGGACCTTGGGGTCGTTGTACACCATCTTGGCAAGCGTGGTCTTGCCCAGACCACCCATCCCAAAGACGGGCAGGACCTGCACTTTCTGATGATCTTGCTGGCCGAGCAACAGGTTCACCACCGCCTCCTTGTCGAGATCTCTGCCGAAGATCTGCGCAGGGTCGTCGATTGCCGAGTGCGTCTGCCGGCAAAGAACAGCATGCGGCGCCTCGGCATGGTTCTCCAGGCCGAAACTGTTCATCTCCGCGACAAGCAGATCGATCTTTTTGAGGACACTGTTCAGCCTCCAGCTCATTGCGAGACGGAACAGAAGCGGGTTGTGCGGCAGCGTGAAATAGCCGAGCACCTTGCGGGCGGCCGACTCGCCGATCCGGGCTTCGCGGCGCAGCGCCTCGTGGTGGAAGTCGTCGAGGACGTCGTCGGCCTGGTAGGCGGCGGTCCGCAGGTCCTTGATCCACCGCCGGACGGCCGGGTTGACCCCGCTCTTGAGCTCCGCGTCGGCCAGCTTGCACTGGACGGCCAGCAGCTGGCGCTCCAGCTTGCGGCGGTCGGCGTCGACGCCCCACATGCCGGCCACGCCCTGGACGAGCGCGTCGGCCGCCTTGCCGGCCGTGATGCGTACCACCGGCAGAAGCAGAGCTTCTACTACTTCCTCCGTTGGGAATTACTTGTCTCAGAAATGGATGTACCTACTACGCTCAGGTCTTGCTAGCAGTAGCTACTGATTACTGAAGCGCCGCCCGGCAGTAGCAATCATTCTAGGAGATTTTGTGAGGCCCCGAGATCGAGAGGCAACTCAGAGATGAGATGAAGCAGTGAGGTGGGGAGGAGGGGAATTGGGGATGAGATTTCGTTCAGAGAATAAAGTGGCATAAACAAAGTTGGCAAAAACTAGAGTGGCAAAAACAAAATTTTCCCTTCAGAGAAAGTGTGCAAGTGGAACACACTGCCCGTGGGCCCGTCGTACGTCGGTCGACCGCGTCCCGTTCATCGTTAGGCGAGGCTTTGTCGCCGCTCGTCATATCTCCACCAACCACCCCCACCTATATAAGGGCATGTACAATGCATAGCTTCAAGGTGATGCCTCATATGTCATGTAGGATCGGATATGACGTAAAGCAGGTTCAGATAAGGAATGGGAAGCGGGATCCTCTTCAGGAGGCAGGTGCTTGAAAAGAAAATTTGTGGTCCGGTGACAAAAGCTGAAAAAGTTGGAGTGAAAAGTAGAGATGCATGTATATTAGAGTCTTTATTTTCTATTTTTTAATGAGGCCCACTAATAATAGTTTGCATTGGAGAGAAAAAATTAATGTAGATGCCTCAAATTACTTTTTATCATAAAATATATGTATCCATATGCCACCATTGTACATGCCCTAAATGGCCCCTTTTACGACTTACTTAAGTGCATCTATAGCCCCGCGAAAAACTTATTTGCTCGTCTAGCCCCTTATAGAACGAAAATGATACGCTTACAGAAACAATCTACGGAAACCAAACGTCTTGCCGTCAGCTATACCTGGCCATCTCTCGGGCCGGGCCAACTAAAGCCCGACGCAAAAAAACCAGGCCCGAGCCCGGCCTGGCCCGACTGTCAGGCCTAAAAATCGAGCCCGAGCTCAGCCCATCATGCTAAAAGCCCGTCGGGCCTCAGGCCACGAGTCGGGCCTTTTCCTTAAACGACAAAAATGACGGGTCCGGTGGCTCAAAACCTAGGCCCGAGCCCGGCCCATGGACAAGGCCGGGTCGGGCCGACCAGGCCGGGCTGCCCATGGCCAGGACTATCGTCAGACAATGCTCAAGTTCAACGGTCATCGCTCCGCCACCTGCCCCACCACCACCTCCTCCTCTGCCACCGCCACCTTGGCCTCTGCACCGAGGGCCTCGGCTTGGAGAGCTCAGGTGACCTCGACGCCTGGTCGACGACATTGAAGACTGCACAAGGGAGCAACAGCAACACTTTTTTTTTCGAAACAAAGGCAAAAGCTTTGCCTCATCGATTAATTAAGAAGAAGAGAATTGCCCAGTTAATTAACGGAAAACCGAGCAGCACTCTGACGACCAGGAGAAGACACCGATACCGGCAAGGAAAAGGGTGTTCCCGCCGCCCATATCAGTGATCGGCGCAGCGCGGGGGCGGCTGGCTGGTGCTGCGGGAGGCGAGGATACCATCGCGGGAGCTGCTCCACTTTGCCCACCCGGAGCCCGAGGAACAACATCATCTTGCCGATGAGCAGGAATGCAACAACTAGCAGAGCAGATTGCAATATAACAGTCAAAAGAGAAGAACCAACACAACCGAAGAGGGTCTTGGTTTAATATAAGTTTTGAGTTATTATCGTCAAAGATGCTGATTCTGCAAATTATGATCCACCTATTGATTTCAGTAACTAAAATCAATAACTGCAGGAGTATCACCAAAATGTTCCAACAAATGCTATGCATCATTATTATATTGCTTTGATCCCTCATGTCCATAACTGTAGGAACAAATATTCTCTTACATGACAGTATTTTATTAATGCTCTATTGGCGGAAAATCACCAAGTTGCAAACACAGGGATGCCTTTTTTTTTGCGGGGGAAACACAGGGATACCTTGCACAGAGGCAAATCATTCTTTTTGCAGGGAGAAGCTAGACTTACAAACGATCTACCATTTGGTTCGTGGACCCCGTGTTTTCCCAAGATAGAGCATTGTGGAGCTCATGTCCTCTTCATAAAAGTGGAACCTAGGATGATGATGTC
This sequence comes from Triticum urartu, assembly GCF_056163025.1. NCBI lineage: Eukaryota > Viridiplantae > Streptophyta > Magnoliopsida > Poales > Poaceae > Triticum > Triticum urartu. Next base: position 26,044,889 of record NC_141877.1, on the reverse strand, counting down.
TTGCCATCCAACGTCAGTAGCACTTTGTATAGATTAGGACGCCTGTCCCTGAATATACCCCAGCCGTGCCTCGTAGATTTGATCTCGTCCAAGTCAAACTCCGCGACGAGCACCTCCTCGTCTTTGTCATTTGCAAGCTTCACGATTTCTCCAGTTGGCCCTGCACACACACAGAGTTGTCGTATGAAATGATCATATCAATCATGCTTTTATTGATGCGCCTTCCTCTGTAATTTTAGAATACAGACAGAAGCTGGATTACCTGCGATGAATGAGTTCCCATAGAACTTTATGGTGCTGTTGCCATGCTCAGTCTCAACAGTTTCCTTACCTATCCGGTTAGAAGCAACAAGAGGAACCTGTTGGGCACATTAAGGTGAATCACGAAACCGTGAGAACTCTTGAACCAACTGGTAGAAACATTTAGAAATAGAAGAGATGTCTTTTAGACTCGTGAAAGAAGATACGGGTCCATTTAAGGACATTAAACAGAACAGCTAACAGTACCAAGTTAGCGCCGGCGTGGCCTTGCATGACACGCTTCCAGTGTTCACGGGAATCCAGGTTCATATCCTGGGGTTCAGAACCAATAGCAGTGGGATAGAACAATATTTCCGCCCCCTGTAGCACCATAGCCCTTGCGGTCTCTGGAAACCACTGATCCCAGCAAATTCCTACCAAGGCATGGATGACAGGGTCAGTAATGATAAGCAAAGCTGCAAATTTGCTAATTGGTCACGCTGATCATTAACAGAGCTACTGTGACAAAATTAAATAAATAAATGGTATCAGTGCAAATAAAAATAACTTACCAACACCAATTGTTGCATACTTGGTTTTGAAAGCCTGCATCAACAAAAGGTGGTCTTACTAAGAAAGTTCCTAACAATAACAATGATAGCTACAGCTACAATATGTAGATCTTGTTTAACCAAAACTGGTATCTTATACAGATACTGAATAATGTTTACCTTGAATCCAGTGTCACCCGGGTTGAAATAAAATTTCTCTTGATAACCTGACAAAAGAAAGCGCTTATCTAGATAAGATAGTGCACTTAGGATTTATACTGTATTAGGCGAACACTACTGTTAAGTCATACCTGGTCCATCTGGAATGTGTGATTTGCGGTATAGGCCAAGATCGGTGCCATCAGCATCAATAATGGCCACGGAATTGTAATGAGCATTGCCCGCTTCTTCAAAGAAACTTACAGGTATTACAACATCCAACTCCTTTGCAAGTTTTTGCATTCTATGGACAATGAAAAACGAAGTGAATGTATAAATATTACAGACACTTGACTGAAAATATCACTAGCCAGCAGTCCACATGCTTCAAGCACAACAAGCTACCCTACCTCATTATAGTCGGGTTCTCTTTATAAGGCTTGGCACGCCCAAAGAAATCCATCCTTTGAGCTTGACAGAAATAGTGCCCCTCAAATAGCTCCTACAGAATTTAACAAATGTAAGTGGAAAATTAAATATGTCTTATTGTACTCGTTTTACTGTGAAACTAAAGGAAGAATATACATCTGAATTCATATGTCTGCCATGCATGTCTTGAAAGAAATATTGCAAGCGTAAATTTTGTCACTCGTCAATGAACGTCACATTTATTTACCATATATATGGGTTTACCTGAATGAGGACAATGTTTGCGCCTTTCTTATGAGCTTCTCTAATCAACCTGAAATACAAATGATCGGAAATTCAGGCTTAGGTTCTTTTGTATTCCCAGTGACAGATACGAGTGACAACAACTAAAAGACCATAGGAAACAGCTTCCTTTTTTGTCACTATGAATAATAGTTGGGGACCACAAAACTCTTGATTTCTAGCAGTACCACAAGTCAGAAGCACATTCCAGATATTGCATGTACATGTAACTATGGAAAAATGTCATTTTTATTCTTGTCACATAATAAATGAAAAAGCATATAGCAGCTTCATAAAGTGGCCCTACACATATAAAAAAGATGACTAGACACAATTATCCTCTTCACTAGCAAATAGTCCTTAGAAAAGGTGACCTACGAACCATGGACTCTGTTCTGCACTGTTACTTTTCATGCAAAGATCCTTGCTAGCAAAGAGAAACAGTGGCAAGAGAACTAATCCTCACACTAATGGTGAATACTTATCAAAATCATCACTACAGAGCTAGAACAAAATATCCCCAAAGTCAATTATCAAAATAATGAACACAAGTAGAACAAAAATTCCCAAATTCAGATATCAAGACCACTGATATGGAGCTTGAACAGAATTTACTAAAATAAAGTGCTATACAGCAGCTTTAGAATCCAGTGAAATATGAAGATAAAAGCTGCACCTTGAAATGTAGACAAAAATAGCACAGTAACTTTAAGAATCTATGGTCTACGGAGGAATCACAGCATGGCTACAGTTTTCCATCAGGATGTACAACAATAAGAACTGTAGGCTGATTTAGACATTATTAGGCCAATCAGGGTTAAAACAAATAAAACACGGAGACCACTGAGTTTTTCTCTTTGGCATGACAAGGTCGCTGTGGAAAAGTGAAGTCCTCACTCCTAGTTGACTCATTTGGTTTGTCTATCCAAACTATATAGATGAAAATGGTTTAAAATACATGTTTTGAAACGGCGAAAGAACAATAACTGCTGATTTGGGCGAGGAGCCAAGTCCACACCAACTGGATGTCATCTGTGGTGATTAGTGTACAAAGCCACTAAATAGACTACCTGGTGCAAATGGATAGTGCTCTCTCACTCTATCATGGCATACGCAAGATCCCATAAGTAATAGAAAGCTTATGCTCACAAGGTGGTACAAATCGAGAAGATATGTAGCACCTCATATTCGCAATCATAACAGACTATTAATACAGCAGGAGCATCTGATTGGCATTGATTTTTTTAAAATCTTCACTATATTGGATTATACTCCTATCAGGTGATATTCTATTTATGACATCAGTTATTTGAAACATCAAAAAAAAGGTTTATTCTCATGGTCAGGTCAGATCAAGAAAGTGGAAGGCATAAAGTGTGGCAACAGCTTGTGGAATATGAGAAACACTAATAATTTGCGGTTAGAACAGGCTATTAATAAAGGAGGAGCAACTGATTGCCATTGGTTGGTTTTCTTGATTTTCATTAGGTGGAATTTGTATAAGGTGATATTCTGTTTATGACATCAGTTATTCGAAACAGCAAAAAGAAGCATATTCTCATTGTATACCCTAGTCAGACAGAGGCGCACAATCAGTAGATAAAGGCACTTGTTGAGATCAGATCAAGTGGAAGGTATAAAGTGTGGCAACATTTTTGTGGAATATGAGAAACACTAATAATTGGTATGAAAGGTCATTAGGTCAAGTAAAAAGCAAGTTGTGGTCAGGAGCTTGCAGTTATTCCCTTGAAAAGTAATTCAGATCTAGTGTGCAATTACAAAGTGTGTAATTGAGATCCAAGAGATTATGCAGCTTCAATGCCTAATTTAGAAGCACGAGCACATGGAAATGAAATTAACGCAAGCGCAGCCCAAAACCGAACAACACAGCTAGGCGATGGTAAAATCCAAGCCTGACGCAAGGAACTGAACTAGTACTTTCATCTGAGGCATAGTTAGCAAAATCAAAATCCAATCACCGCGAATCCTACAAACCACAATACTCCTCTCTGCGGCGGTCAGATAAAAGTAGTTGGAGCTTTGGTTCCTTGGGTAGGTTGCTAGTAGTTGTACAGAGTACAGATAGGGGATGGGACACCGGGAGCTGGGCGAATCCATACCTCTCGGCGGCGGCGACGTTGTCGGCCACCGTGTCGGTGCAGGCGAACTGCACGGCGGCGACCGCCACCTTCCTCCCGGCGCCGGCCATCTCCCCCCTCACCTACCCCTTCCTCGGCCCGCGCAGTTCCGCTTTGGCTGCTGCTGCCTGCTGCTTTCCTCTGACGGCGAAGAGATGTCGAAGATTTTAAGCGCTGAAGAAAAAGGTAGCCGCCACGGGGCCCACATGGCATGGAGGAATCCAAATTGACGGAGAGAGGGGGTCGAGGTTACCGGCGGAGAACGGCGGGAGATGGGGTTCCTGGCGAGCGGGCGAGCGAGCGACTGCCGGCGGCGGCGGGGAGGACGAGCTCTAGGCGGCGCGAGGCAGTGGGGAAGCAAGCTGTCCCGGCGGCGGTGCAGTGACGTGGCGGCAGTGTGGACATGGGGAGGAGGGGAAAGGAAGGCGCCCTTTGGGGAAACCGCTTTCCTTCGCTTTATACGGTAAGTTACGAGCTGCTTTTCCTTGGACCAATTGAGTTCGGGCCAACTTTCAACGCCGGCGGCTGCTGCCAGACAAAGTAGCCAAACAATCTTTACCGGTCCAAAGGAACCACATATGTGCTACACGTGTCTATCTAGCCTCCCATGTACTCCCTCCGTCCGGAAATACTTGTCGGAGAAATAAATGTATCTAGAAATGAATGTACTATATGATGGGGCTGTATATTTTGCTACAAGAGGTACATAGCTCCTTTGACGAGGATATTCTACGATTCTTCAGACGGACGGACGGTTGATGTGGGTCAAAAATGTTTCCTTTCGACGGACGGTCAACAAGGAGCCTCCCTGTTCTGTCTCCGCCACGAACATGGTCTCGCCGGCCAACATCTCCGCCATGATGCACCCAAGCGCCCACATGTCCACCGCCTGGCCATAGTACCGGTTGTCTTCCAGCTATTCCGGCAAGGTGTAAATCAGGGGCACTCTTCATACGGTTTCGCCCGCATCGCCGACCCAAAGTCACCAACCCTAAGCCCCCCGAAGAAGCCGACCAGGACGTTCTCCGGCTTAAAGTCCCGATGGATGACGCCGGCTCCATGTATCTTCTTTGCCACCTCCATGATCTGCTCCATCATCACTCATATCACTTCCTCGGATATAGGCCTCCAGAGCGATTCGCAAAGGGCGGCCGTCGGGGACGAGCTCCATTACGAGGAATACGTCCCCTGTCTCGTCTCGGCGTCCGTTGCCACATCCAAGATCTCGATAATCTTCAAATTGGCGCGCGATTCACAGATACTGCGTATGCGTCACATTTACGCGAATGACGCTTGCTTCGTCACGGGTTTTTCTTTCCGATCGATTCGTCCATTCATCTTTTTTTTTCTTCAAATTTCTTTCGCGTTTTCTCTCTGTTTTCCCTTCTACATTCATCATTTAAAAAAATCAAACACTTCTTTAAAAAATCAAGAATTAATTTAATAGTGTGAAAACATCTTAAAATTACATGAATGTTTATATAATATACATGAACACAAATTTCCCACCAAATGAAGGTTTTTTTAAATATGTGAACACTTCTTTTTCCCTTTTCTATATGAAAATATATGAACTCTATCTAAATGAGTGAACACCTTTTATAACACATGCATATTTTTTTTTGAGATAGTCACCATCCATGCTGAATGGTAACACATGCATATTTATTACAAAAGCATGAACACTTTTTAAAATTACATACATATTTTTAAAATATGTGGACACTTATACAAAAAAATTTAAATATATGATGAATAAACTTTAATACATGATAACTTTTTTTAAAATTACACTATGAGCATTTTTTAAATACGTGATGAATATTTCTGAATGCACGTGTGAACATTCTTAACACACGATAAAACATTTTCCTGAAATACACGCCAAACATTTTCTTAGTACATGATGACCATTTTCTAGTAAGTTGAAGAATTTTTAATATGTTGTTAAAAAGATATTTTACAAATTTATAGTTTGTCGAGCATTTTTAAAATATCTCTACTATTAAAGGGGAGTCCATAGTTATTTTGTTCGTTTCATTTGTTCCGCATGCATCCACTAATGTCCAAAAATCGTCCCAATTATTTCAGGAAAATTGTGAGTGTATTAGCACACATATGAATACATGATAATAGTTATATATTTGAATAAGATGATAGTTTCCATTAAAAAAAGAAATAAGATGATGGTGTTCCTTTCAAGATGTAGTCGTATATAACGACTTCCCTTGCCGAGCTCATGAACTTGAACATGTCGTCGAACAGATTGAGCGGTCAAATCCCAGACATGATCGGGGCCATGCGGTCGCTGGAATCTCTCGACCTCTCTGAGAACGAGCTCTCTGGTGAGATCCCATGGAGCTTGTCGAGCCTGACGTATATATCTGTCCGCCCTTAACCTGTCCTACAACAACTTGTCCGGAAGGATACCTTCCGGCCCGCGACTTGACACCCTCGTCTCGGACAGCATATACGTCGGCAACGGCGGGCTTTGTGGGCCTCCTCTCAGCAGAAGTTGTCCAGGAAATGGTGATTCTTCCGTCATCCATGGCGACGTCGGAAGCAGCAAGCAAACAAGAGCTTGTTCCACTGGCCTTTTGTTTCGGCCTTGTGCTGGGACTTGTGGTGGGGCTCTGACATGTGCGCGGGCCGTCCTTGGAGAATGCCGTCATGTGATGATCCGCCGGTAACATCATATATAGAAGGAGCAAAGTATATATTGTATCAGTTTTGCTAAAGCACATCTAGATGTACCATAAGTATTGCACATCTAAATTCTATGTCATTGATCTTATGTCGAGATTCGTGTGGATATTTCCTTTTTTCTTTTCTCTTTATGCTTGATTCACTCACTTAGATGTGCAATAAATAGAGCACATCTAGATGTGCCCTAAACACACCCATATTGTATTGTAAGACGTGTGGGTCGATGTAATACGTGTTGATTCAGCAGGTAGGGCTGCAGGTACTTCTCCCCCGATCCACCACCACCCAACCTCGCTCGAGAAAAATAACTCACTCTTTTCCTTCTCTTCTTTGCCACGCCGGCGCGCGCTCTCCTGAGGAAGACGATCGAAGCAGATTCCCATGCATGGCGCTCACCCCTCCTCGTCATGACGAAGCCCTCTCTGCTGACGCTGAGCACCAACTTCGTCCTTCCTCGCCGTACGTCGACTTGGGCTAGGCCACCACCATCCACACCATCAATCAAATCAAATCAAACACCGCCGTGGTTGCTGTCTTCCTTCCTCCTCGCCTCCGGCCGCAAGAGATCGATCCCCTCCACGTCAAAAAGAAAAGTAAGATGACTTTTCTCTTTCCATTTTAATTTGCCATGCTCGCCTCGACGGCGCCGCGAGGCCGGTGAGATCAATGACCGACCGGGGGCGAAGAAATGGTGGTGGTTGTGGTGAAGAGTTGGTGTGTCTTCAAGGGGAAGGGGACTCGGGTGGATGGTGAAAGATGGTGGGGATTGTATCCACATCGGCGGCGTCGACGAGACCCTTGACGCCGGCCTTTGTGTCGTCCAAGGCCTTGAGCACGCGGATGCGGTCATGGTCGAGGCAGGCCTCTTGGATAATTGGAGCTTGCTCGTACGTGCGGTGTGTGTGCGTGCGCAAGTGAGTGGAGTAGACGTGCTGCTCTACTGACCGGGATTGCAACAAGTAGTAAATCACACTTCAATTCCGATCGATGCAAAGACAATCCCTGAAACTTATACAGTTGCTCACGTAATGGATCCTTCCATCAGGCACTCGAGTACGTCGTTTGCCGGATATTCGACAAGGGCTTTGCCGAGTGCAATATGGGGGGTGCTCGGCAACATGAAGGTACCCGACGAGCCTTTCTTCAAATACACGTCTCAGCTACAGACGGAGATAATATGTATACGGAGAACAATTGAGGGAGGCACTTCTGAAATTCGGTGTCGGATCAAAGTACAACATGGAGGACACAGCTGGTGTGGGAGTGGAGCCGAGGTAGATTTATTCGTCCGAATGCCGCTTCCACCACCCCAATGGCACACCACGACCTACAAAACCAAACCCTAACTATAAAGCGGAGGAACGGGTCCCCCTCCCTCCTACCGCTGGAGCAACAGTCAGGGGAAGAGGGGACCAGCCCTGGCCGGTATAGATCGAAGGTAGAGGATCGCTTCCTTAGTCGCCTTCACATGGCGCCGGCTAGGTTAGGGAAAAAACACCTCATCTTACACATGCATGCATTGACGGACGGACACCTTCTGTTTCCAATATTCATTCACATACCCCTGAAAAAAATGAATATCCATTCACATGTGCATGCATGCATGCATGTGCAGCCTACTCGACGTCCACTGCCCGCTGACACCTTGATCAACTTCAACCACTTACTTTCGTCCGTCTGCCAGCGCCGCCATCTCCGAGAGACCCCACATGCCTACTGCGTCGACTGGCTACAAGTAGGTGTGGTGACCATGGCCACACATATTTTGATTGTGTCTTAGTAGTATAGTCACTGGACAGATCAAACTCGGGATAAACTATATTGTTTGGCGATAACCGTCAATGTAATATTTCCGGGGCTTTGTACCGCGCCCTGGCCTCAACCGACACCCCCCCCCCCCCCCCCCCCCGCATCGCCACGAGCGTGTCGGACATGGCCGACTCCGACGTCACCCGAAAGAAGTCCACCGTCTCAGCGGCCACCTTTATGTCGTCGACCGCCAATGCTCGCCTTGACGGCCCCGCGAGGTCGGTGAGGTCAATGACCGGGACGGAGAAATGGCAGTGGTTTTGGTGAAGAGTTGGTGTGTCGTCGACGGGAATAGACTCGGATGGGTGGTGGAAGATGGCGGGTATTGTGTCCACACCGACGTTGACGAGACCCTTGACGCCGGCCTTTGCGTCGTCCAAGGCATGAGGAGGTGGTCATGGTCGAAGCAGGCCTTGGATGATTGGAGCTAGCTCCTCCATGCAGTGCGTGTGTGGAAGTGAGTGGAGGAGTCGTGCTGCTCTACTGACCGGGATTGGAGCGAGTAAATCACACTTAAATTCCGATCCATGCAAAGGCAATTTGTGGAACTTAGGCCCTGTTTGGTTCATAAGTTCTAGGAATTTTTTTAGTCCCAACTTATAAGTCCCAAATTCCTAAAAAGTCTCTATCTGTTTGGTTCCTGGGACTTATAAGTCTTTATAAGACCATATTACAACTATAAGTCCCTATAAGTCCCTCCTTGAGAGTCTTATTTCATAAGTCTCAAATGCCTACTTTAAGTCCCTATAAGTCCCTCATGTTTGGTTTAGATGGGAATTATAGAAACTTATTTAAGTCCCTAGACCAATAAGTCCCTGGAAACAAACACCCTCTTAGTTGCTTAGGTAATGGATCTTTCCATCAGGCACTCGAGGTACGTATGTGGTTTTCATCAACTAAAAAAAGGTATGTGGTTTGGTACGATGGAGGCCACGATGATTTCTTTTTTTCCTTTTTTATTCAGTGTGTGTGGATTATTATGTGCTTCTTTTCTTTTCTTCGATCCATCCGTGGTTTAGTATTAAATTTTAATGGGTGATGCGTCGATTTTACAAGCGCATCAGGATATTCATTCATTAACGGGTCCATTTAATTCCCTCAATCCAATCTAATTAATTTTCTTTTCGATTCGATCCACCAAATTGACGTGTACATGCATCCGTACGTGTCTCACATTATAAAATGCAAAAAAAGTACACACAACTTAATTACACCTACGTACGTACACTGCTGATATCTGCTTCATGAATGCGTGATTAGCTCGCTTATTACTATCCCCTCAAATAAAAGCTAGCTTATTACTACTACCATGCAAAAAAAAGTGGACTACTTTTTCTTTTTTGAGATTAGCTTACGGGTACATGTACGTACGTACGTCCACTCCCTCCATCGATGATGGAGTTAATTACACGATAGTACCACATTTGGGGGCGGTGGTGGCGAATTGATACCATTTTTGAAAATTTTTACGTGTCAGTACCACGTTTGAGTCGAACTGTTGCGAATCGGGCTAAACCTCGTATTTCTACGTATTGACGCTGGAACTGACTGCCCGGGCCCGCGCGTCAGCTGCCACGTTGGCGAATCGGTACCCGCCCGCTCGCTCGATAGGTGCGGTCCGGCTCGAACCGGACCGGCCCATGCTCTGTCTCTCTCTCCTTTCCTCTGTTCCTCTTTTCGTCAACGAACCCTAGCTCCACCGCACGTCTGTACTGCGATGGCGGCGGCGACCCCGGGCGGTGGTGGCGGTAGCGGCGGTGGCGGCAACGGCGATGGCGGCGGCGCAAACAATCCCCTCTTCGGCAGCCGCGCGGCAGGAGAAATCGACGAGAGATCTCCAATCGAGGGCGGCGACGACTACTCAAGCTCTGACTTGTATTCCAGCGACGACGACGAGTTCATGGAGCCCGCACTGTCCATGGAGCAGCGGGTATGGCTGGCACAACAATGGGTGGCGAACCCTAGCTGTAGCCACGAGCTGACCCACGGCTTCGGCGGCGTCTTGTAAGTTTTCTCTCTTTTTTTGTTCTCATTTAATTTGTAATTAGGGTTATAGTGTACTGATTAGACAAATTGCATGTGAATTGTAGTTTATATGAAGACATATGGAATGTTAGGATCCATTTTGACAATAATGATCTGTTAGAGAGGAAGTTAAGCTGTTCAGATGTGACATATCTGAATATGGTTGCTTTGATGGAAACACAAGGCTTTAGTATTGATGATTCACTGATGTTTTACATGGAGACCCCAGGAGAGCAGGGTTTGGAATTGGTTGATAGTAATGTTAAACTACAGTTGATCAAGAGGCAGAATGAGGAGAGTTTGGTGCTTAATTTGTTATTTAGGGCTTGTCCACCAGCTGTTAGTGTAGCATAGAAGGGTTTTGCAGAGAAGCAAAATTTAGATCCTATTGTTTATTCTGAGCCTGTGGTTTATGATCTGGCTGATCCTCCTGTTTATGCTGTTGATCAGCAAGGTGTTGCTTATGAACGTCAGAGTAGCTGCTCTATTGCACCTGTAGGCCCTGCTATTTTAACACAAGAGAGCGGGAGTGTTGTAAATCCGAAGTTAAAAGAAGTTGTGGAAGAAGAACAAGATGGCTATGATGCCAGTTATGCATCTTCATCTGAAGGGCAATATGATAGTGACACTATCCCTTATTATATGGGGGATTTAAGGCCTAACTATAATGAGGAAATGAATGATGCTGAAGACATGGAGATGGAAGAGGGAAACAGACAGAGAGAACCAGAAGAGGAAGAGGAAGAAGTACAAGAACAAAATGAGGAAGAAACAAAGGAAGAAGAATCAGAAGAAGAAACAGAGGAGGAAGAACCAGTGCATTATGAGGGTGACACAGAGGTAGAGGAATTATTTGAGTTGGAGGATGATGAGCCTATTGTTCAAGAAGAGGAAGAAAAAATATCTGTGCCAGCAAAGAAGAAGCAGAAGCTGCAAGTAAGGAGGGGACCAACAACAAGGTCACATTCCAGTGTTTTAGAAGAAGTGCAACCTGATTGGAAACCATCATTAGATGAAGAAGATAATAGTTTACTTAAGGACAGTGAAGATGATGGGTTTCAGCCACTAGCATTTGTGCTACCTGAAAAAAGGAAGAGCAGGGCAAAGAAGAGGCCACCTAGAGTATGGTACAATGAGGATTTGGAGCAACCACACCAACAACTACAACTGCAAATGTGTTTCAGAGATCAACATCAATTCAGAGATGCTTTGTTGAGCCTGCACATCACTCAGTGCAGAGACTTCAAGTATCACAGGAACTCAGATCAGAGGATCATTGTGCATTGCAAGAATTCACAATGCAAGTTCTGCATTGTGGCAGCTTTATAAAAGGGGAAAACACTTTTGCAACTAAGAAGATGAGATTACAACACACTTGCCCTAGTTCTACTGGAACAAGCAGGGTAAGTGCCAAGTGGCTTGCAAAGCAATATGAGCCACTATTCAGATCTGATGTCAGTACTAGCATACATACACTTATTAATGCCTGCATGGAAAAGTATGGTGTGGATGTGCCCAAGGCAATGGCATATAGGGCAAAAAACCTAGCTGTTGAGGCTGTGTTGGGAGATCATAGGAAGCAATACCCAAGGTTGAGAGACTATGCTCAGACTGTCATGGATACAAACCCTGGGAGTAGGGTTGTAGTCACCACTGTAACTTCAGCACCCACTCAAAAAATCCCACATCCAGGACCCAGATTCCATGCAATGTTTTACTGCACCAATGGAGCAAGGGAGGGATTTCTACAGGGGTGTAGACCATTCATTGGTTAGTTCATTTTAGCTTGTGCACTACTTTGATTTTTTTAGTTTCAATAGCTTGCACATATAAATGCATTTAACATGTTATGTTTACATCATGTTTTAGGTGTTGATGGATGTTTTATCAAGCTGACCACTGGTGCACAAATCCTTGCTGCCACTGGTAGAGATGGCAATAACAATATATACCCACTGGCATTTGGCATTGTTGGACAAGAGGACAAAGCAAACTGGTGCTGGTTTCTACACCAACTGAAGATTTGTCTTGGAGGAGAAGTTGGACAGTATGGTCCATATACTATAATGTCAGATAGACAAAAGGTATGTCTATCCACCTTGCATTGCCTGCTAAATATGTGTTGACATGTGTATTACACAATAGCTTAGCTATTTAAATTGTGTGCACCAGGGGCTACTGTATGCAGTGAGTAAAGTTCTTCCTAACGGTAATCAAAGATTCTGCTTAAGACACATATAGGCAAACTTCCAAAATGCTGGCTTTAGGGGGGAAGACCTTAAGAAGTGCATGGATAATGCCAGTTATGCATATAATGAACACAAATTTAATAAAGCAATGGATGATCTCAAAGCTGAGAGTGAGCAATCTTGGCAGTGGCTTAGTGCAATACCCAAGAATACCTGGGCTAGGCATGCATTTGACACAAATTGCAAGACTGACTTAGTTGTCAACAATTTGTGTGAGGTGTTCAACAAGTACATCCTAGATCATAGGAAAAAACCAATAAGAACTATGTGTGATGGCATAAAGGATAAGCAGATGGTCAGGTGACATAGGAATAGAGAGAGTGGAAAGGAGGCTAGATGGGAGATCACACCACATTACAGTGAGAAGTTGGAGAGTGAAAAGGAAAGGGCCAGGTACTGCAAACCCATTCAAGCAGGTGTTAACTTGTGGCAAGTAACTAGTGGGGAGCAAACACATGCTGTAAATTTGGAACTTGAAACCTGTGGTTGCAGAAAGTGGGACCTCAGTGGCATCCCATGTAACCATGCCATCTCAGCAATTAACAAGGCAAAAAGGTTTCCAGAGGACTTTGTAAGCAAAATTTTCAAGAAACCATATTACTTGGCAGCATATGAACCTATGATATATCCTGTCCCTGGTGAGCATGACTGGACAAAGACCCAAGGTCCAGACATAGAACCACCAGCATTTAAAATCAAGAAAGGAAGAAGGAAAGAGAAGATGATAAAGGGAAAATTTGAAGTTCCAAAGCCAAAGTCCACCTCAAGAATGGGGACAATTACTTGTAGCAATTGTGGATTGCAAGGGCATAAATACACAAGTTGCCTTAAACAGTTAAAACCTGAGTTGGCCTTAAGAAAGAACAAACATGTGGTAAGCCCCTTTGAACTACTTCTTCAGTTTGTTGTTTCTGTAAATTACCTTTCTCCCTTGTGCATTTTTTACTTTTAGAATTATTAAGTGTGTTTCCTTTGAATTGTTTTCCAAGCCTGCTGCAAGGAATTCACAAGGAAGAGGTGTTGCTCCTACAGCTCCTCACTACAACAAATTTGACATACTGTGACGAAAAGCCTCATGACGATGGTGGACAATGTCACCGATTACCGCAAATCGGTGACGATAAACGTCACCTAATTGCCTCAGTGTCTGAGCACACCTGGCTGCCAATTTCTGTGACAGTATGGTATTTTCATGACGGATTTGCCAGTGTCACCGAATACTACGAATGTGTGGTGATCATTTTTTTGTCATGTAATGTCTAGCAGTGGGACCCGCCATAGCTAGTCCAAGGGTTATTGAGAGGTAGGACCCATGCATTAGTTTTGGTAGTGGTACTCTCCATAATTTTTCAAAGGCTATTTAGCATTGTAATTATTTTGTTCTATCTAATATAAATAGGTAGTATCCCGCAAATAAAATATAAGTAGGTAGTAGCCATGCAAGACATATATTTTATTATTTTTTACAAATTGAAAACCTTGGTCTGTTTTCTCTTTTTTCTGAGATGGTTATTTTGTTCTTTCTAATATAAATAGGTAGTGACTCGGCAAGAAACTTTAATCGGGCATTTGTGATCTGATGTTGTTTATCTCAAAATAGAAATGGAAATAAGAGAGTGAACAGGCAATGGAAAAAACATATATTTTTAACATAGCTATTTTGTTCTTATATCTGGAATAAATAGGTAGTGGATGTGTTGAAAACTTCAATTGGGCGCTCATAAGGTAATGTCGTTTCGCTCTATGTAAAAAATTAAAATGGAAAGATGAGAGTAGATGGAAAATCTTATTTTTATTCTTATATGTAAATAGATAGTTGTTGGGCAAACAACTTGAATGGGGCACGCGTGAGGTGACGCTGTTTCGTTCTATCTAATTTTTTAAATGATTTATCTATATGACAAACCATCCAGTTCTACAACAGATACAAATGATTTCTTTGTCGTTGGATTCCGATCAAAATCAAACCACCAATTCCGTTGTGGTCGGGATCGATGCCGCAGGAATCCTTGTGGGCGAAAAAAACATATTTAAGACCATTGTGTACAAGTTTCGGCATATTTATTTACAATTATCTAAAAAAACTACATGGAAAATACTGAATCATAATGTTTATATAAGATTTCCTTTTTTCTAATAATAATTTGATATTTATTTCGAAGTAAATGAATTACATGGTATTAGAGTGGAAGATAAATACTGAAAATAAATCATTCCTCGTGTACACTGTGTCCCCACTCGTCAAGGACCCAGCCAAATTCCTCCTTTTCACCCGCGAAGAGCCACTGCCTACCCCGCATCTTTCTTCTGCCCCGATTCAACCGGCTCTCTTCTCCCCAAAATTACAGCCCCGATTGGAACGACTGGCGGCGGCAGATCGGGGGAGGTCGCCCTACAGGCCGAGCTCGGATCCACCCAAACATCCAGCCCCGCGAGCACCCGACCCTCTTCTCCCCCAACTGCAGCGACCCGTGACGCCAGACTGAAAGAGGCTGCCCCGCCGCCGAGGTTGGACCCACCGCATCAACCTGCCCAGTGAGCACCCGGCTCTCTTTTCCCCAGCGACCGATGACTTTTCGGTGATTTCCTCATGCCGCCCTCCTCATCCAGCCACCCCTTGGCGTTCAATGATTAGGTTTCATGCATACTAGTACTAATGACCTCGCCCTTCTCTGCAATTAGGATTTGCTACAGCGTGCGATGTTAAAAAGCCTGAACCTCCTGCTAGATAAGTTTACTTGATATCCTATTAATAGGTCCGTGTGCAAAACCGCAATAGTGACCATGGTTTTGCATTTGTTATAGCCTGCTATTGTCAAAAGGGATGAACCTGAATATATGCTACTGTAGCACTGTTAGCCGTTATGGAAAAGTTTAGTTAGGTATGAGATGTGTGGCCTTAGCTGGGAGATTTCTTTTGCTTCCATGTGCTTGTATGGCTACTCTTGCATTCAGAAGAAAATTATATGTTAACCATCTGATGGTTGTACCCTGCTGTAATGAATAAAACTAGATGCTCTTGATCGCTGTATGGTGTCATAATCAGATGAACATAAACACATGAACTAAAGTATGCGGCATATAAAAGGAGAACTAATTACAAGTAGGAAGCAGTGCATCCTTGTATCCCTGTATCTATATGTCAGGATAAACTAGCTTCTTGATGCAACCACTTTATCTATGTTAAAACGTGAAACTGAATTCTATGTTTGTGGTTCTGTTGTCCCATAAATAGTCCTTAACTAGTGCTGTCAAAACTGAATAAAGACTGAGACTGCACTTGATTTTGACTCCTTAAGGAGATGTATAGCTCTGTATCAGTGTACTTTTGTCTACAGTACTAGTCAAAAGAGAACTAAACTTAACCTTTGACATGCCTCTCCTAATTTAGCTACCCATGATGTTAAGCGTCTGAAGCCCACAAGCATTTTCAGTACGCCCAGAACTTGATAAAAGCAGATACATGGTAAACTTTAGTTTTTTTACTATATTCTGACATACTAAGCTGGGTAAAATCAACCTGCTCCTACTTTGCAAACATACAACACCATCCATCGAGCCTTAATTCTGAAATAGCAGTAAAACTTTCCGGTTTCTAAACTATGCCATACTAAGCTGACATACTAAGCTGGGTAAAATCAACCTGCTCCTACTTTGCAAACATACAACACCATCCATCGAGCCTTAATTCTGAAATAGTAGTAAACTTTCTGGTTTCTAAACCATGCCAGTAGCTCCGGTAATCATATATTTTTGCTGTTTTTTTTATTCTGAACATTCTAGTCTTGTTTTTATTGGCTTGCTGGCTGCTTCTCCCTGACTGTGACCCAGCTGCACCATGCATGTTGATTTGTTTACTTGTTAGATCCCAATGCGTGAGATCTTCATTTTGTATTTATACATTCTGACATGAACTTCTTGTTGGCACTGCTGCCTGCTTACGAGTTATGACTGTTTTACACAATCTAGTTTCTTTTTGTCTACCACCAATGCGAAGCCAACTTGTAATAGCTAAATCAGTCAGTTACGTTACAAGTACTCCTCCATCCATATGCTTACTCATAGTGCAAGTAAGAGTAAATGTTTTCCATTAGTTTCACTTTAACAATTAGTTATACACGATATTAGTGCATCCCGTGCTTGCATCCTAACTTATCTACTTTATTATATTCATGTAAGCTCTAGGAAGGGGCTTTGAGAGATGAAGAGGAAGCCACTCTTGCTATGTCCAAAGCAATGGTAATATATCGTGTGGACTTACATCTTGAATAATGTGTACATCAGTGTGCATTCACTGGCTTTAATTAGGTCTTATGTTTCCACTTTCAGCAAAATTGTAAGCATTCCAAATACCTTACTTCTAGTCCTATGTCTATCGGATCTTGTCAGTATGTATGGAGTGGTAATGTTAGATTTTCATATATAGGAAAACGGCAAGTATAATAATCAGGAGCCAAGTCCCATTGAGTTTTTCAAAGAGACCCATACTAACAGCATGAGCGAGCCGACACATCTAGCTTATGTAAGATTTCTTCCTTTATTGTTTTTGACTTGAAATGATTCTCATATTGATCGAGTGTATCCATCATATGAACTTTGCCTTACTTGAGCATCAATGTTTTCCTTTATACAATAGAATGCAATGGAAAAGAAAAGGGAAACACAATCAGAAGTGACAACCAGTGTTTGATTCAATGATTGTGGCTGAAGTTCTAAAGGAAGAAAACGCCCATAGCACCTTCCTTTCTAGCATGAGTTATGCATCAAGATCCGGGAGATTTGGGAACTCTAATTCATCAGCAAGGATCTGAGTTCTAGAAGAAAGAATTGAGCAAAAGGATAGAGAGGCGAGAGATGCAAATGACAGGTACTTGTCTTGTTTCTTGTTGTGTTCTTGTTGTTTATTTTTTTCATGCTTTTCTGCCTGTGCATAGTGCCCTCATGATAGTAAGAAAATGCATACACAAATACTTGTGAATAAGACATTTGTCTTCAGTTCTTGTAACAAACTGAGGAGTGCTTCGCTGTTTATATATGGTTTGATCCAAATCCAATAATCCAAAGTAACATAAAAATAATAATTCTTGTAATGAGAAATACATGGTTTTTGCTGCTACAACACAAAGGCATGAGAATAAGATTGTAATGCATGGTTTCTAATCCTGAAATCTAGTATGATTTGTTGATTGGTTTATATGCTTGCTTTTTAGTAGAATGATATAGGTTGGTTGAGTTTGATCTAAAAGTTGTTGTCCAAGCATAGTTGCTTCTTGCCTAGGTTACTAACTTGATATCTTATCGGTGATGCTTGCTCCTTTTCAGAATGTTAAATGAAATTTATCTCTTAGTTATGCATGTTTTTTACCATTATAAGTTATTCTTCAGTTTACTGTTTCATTTGCCCATCCATATGTTTGCCTTCACATTTAATAATGCACCTCTCTATTTTACATTCACATTTTGATAGATTGTAAGCTTCTTAGTGATACTCTCACCTTTTTATCTTGTCTGTTTTCATCTCATCAAGATGCAACATTGTTATGTTTTGTCAATTTATAGGCACTGAGAGGAGTTAGTGGTGAGACTTGAAGCACAAGTGAGAGCATTTGAAGAGGTGTAGAGGAAGCAACACGAATAATTGGAAGATGTGAAGAAGATCGAGCAAGAGAAGAATGAAGCCTGGCAAAAGAAGCAACAAGAGACGGATATCCTGATTGGTTTTCTCTTAAGGCTCAAGCAACTCAGCAAGCAACTTAGCAGTCCTAATCCAAACTTAATGGTGCATGAAGGCCATCCTTTTGCGATGGAAAGATAGTTGTTGAATCATACATTGCAATCATCAGGATAACACATGTGGTCTTTACTTATCTAAATATTGCTTTTCAACTTGTCTATTCTTCTGTCAAACTCGTGAGTCAGTGTTAATTTTTACTATGAAACACAAGAGGACGAATTGGCTGAGACGATTAAATATATAATATCATAAATTTATGATGTGATTTGGATCTTAACTTATATTTATATAATCTCATGAATTAAATAATTATTGTCATATGCATTTGGATTATGGTGGATTTAATCATTTGTCATAATTTAAATTCAAAATAAATCAAATATATGTGGTGTCATCTTCACCAATAATGAAATTAATGATGCTAACTGTGGGATAGTCTGCTTGGGTGTTGACGTGGCATGAATTTGTGACGTTCCTACATCACTGAATATGGTGCAATATGGAATTTTTTCTCGTAGCATGTGACATTAATCGACTGTCACAAAAGTAACAACTTGATGATGTTCTAGAGAACGTCACTGAAGGTCCTATATCCAGTGACGTTATTTTGCGCCCGCCGTCACTAGGAGTAATCTGTGACGGGGATTCCGTGACGATCCTTGTGACACCCATAAAATGTCACTTAGGGGTAATTTGTGACGTTAATAGCTATTCGATGACATTTTGTGTCTCGTCATAGTAGGCCCGATCTCTTGTAGTGGCCTGCAGCAACACCTAGAGCTCCTGCACCACCAACAACTACAGCTTCTGCACCAACAACTAGAGCTCCTGCACCAACACCAAGAGCTGCTCCAGCTGGAGGAGGAACTGGAAGTGCTGCTGGTAGAGGTGGTGGAAGTGGTGCTGGTAGAGGTGCTGGAAGAAGGTCTGGTGGTGGAAGAGGATCTGGAAGAGCATCTTCTAGTGCTCAATCTTCTGCTGGGAGAGGTGCTCATTCTTCAAGGCCTTTCTCTGCCCCAAGGCAGCATGGTGCCTCAACTTCTAGTGCTCCTCCACCAACTGATGGCACACACACTGGATGGATGGCCTGGTTCAATGCTAGTAGAGGTGGCAGAAGGTGATGCAAACTCCAATAACTTGTGCTGCTGCTACAATGTGCTTTATTTTGGTTTGATGCCATTGTAGCAACTTGTGTTGATGATACATTGTAGCAATATTTTGGTTTGATGCCACTGCAAGCAACTTTGCTGATGATACATTATGCTTTATTTTGCTTTGATGACACATCAACAACTTGTGCTCATGCTACATGTGTATTATTTAGAGTTTGATGCCACTAAAGCAACTTGTGCTGATGCCAATGGATATCTTGATGGTTCTGTTGGGGATAACTTAATGGTTCATGGATTTATGCCACTTGGGTGGATAACTTGATGATTCATAGATTGATGCCATTTGGGTGGAATAGTTGATGGTTTATGTTCATACGTTAATGTTATTGTTTTGCTATTTGGTCATGTGGATGAACCAACCTAAACCTAAGCAGATGGGTTTACGGTGCCTCGGGGTCGATGAAGCCACCTAAGCCTAACCATTAGGGTTTACGGTGACTCGGGGTCGATGAAGCCACATAAGCCTAACCATTAGGGTTTACGGTGACTCGGGGTCGATGAAGCCACCTAAGCCTAACCATTAGGGTTTACGGTGACTTGGGGTCGACGGGGCCACCTAAGCCTAACCATTAGGGTTTACGGTGACTCGGGGTCGACGGGGCCACCTAAGCCTAACCATTAGGGTTTACGGTGACTCGGGGTCGACGGGGCCACCTAAGCCTAACCATTAGGGTTTACGGTGACTCGGGGTCGACGGGGCCACCTAAGCCTAACCATTAGGGTTTACGGTGACTCGGGGTCGAGGAAGCCACCTAAGCCTAACCATTAGGGTTTACGGTGACTCGGGGTCGAGGAAGCCACCTAAGCCTAACCATTAGGGTTTATGGTGACTCGGGGTCGACGGAGCCACCTAAGCCTAACCATTAGGGTTTACGGTGACTCGGGGTCGACGGAGCCACCTAAGCCTAACCATTAGGGTTTACGGTGACTCGGGGTCGAGGAAGCCACCTAAGCCTAACACTGGTAGAAAAAGGGCCTGTTGTCCCGGTTCGTAAGAGCCTTTTGTCCCGGTTCCTGAACCGGGACTAAAGGGTCGGTACTAATGCCCTGTCCCTTTAGTCCCGGTTCAATCCAGAACCGGGACAGATGGGCCTCCACGTGGCATGTGCGCGGAGCCCAGGCAGGAGACCCTTTGGTCCCGGTTGGTGGCACCAACCGGGACCAATAGGCATCCACGCGTCAGCATTTCTGTGGCTGGGGTTTTTGTTTTTTTTGAAGGGGGGGGGGGTTGGGGGTTTTGGAGGGTTAATTTAGGTGTTTCATATATTGTGTTAGCTAGCTATAATTAATAGAGAGAAGTGTCCTCTCTTATGTCCGTGCTTGGTCGACGCTATGTACTATACATACGTATAGAGAGGACTAGACACGCTAGCTAGCTAGTAAGCAAACGAAGGAAACAGAAGATCGTCATGAACATATATGCATACAGAGAGAAGTGATATTGACCACCTCTCCTTCTCCAAGAGATTGGTCGAACAACAAGTTCTCGTATATCTATCCGACACTACCGGCTACATATATACAATAATTATCTCTTACAAATATAATCATACGGACTCATGGTCCACATAGTATTCTCCGTCTTCAGCGATCACGTGGTCAAGAAAGAATGCCGCCAATTCCTCTTGAATTGCTCGCATGCGAGCTGGTGCTAGGAGTTCATCCCGCTTCCGAAACATCTAATTTGAAGAAGGGGGTCAATACATATATATATATATATATATGAATGAATGAAACTCAACACAAATGATGGTAATAAAATAAAATTGTGAATGTTGTTATTTACGTACTTCATATTGTTCGTCAGTGTAGCCTCGCTCACAGGTCGTGTGGCGGATGGACTCGCAAACGTAGTATCCACAGAAATCATTCCCTTGTTCCTGCCACAACCACTTTACAAGAAATAGAGGTCAATCAAACTGATAAGCAAGAATGCCAAATGGTATTGATGAAACTAGCGCTTGAATCAATATGAGATGCACGGAACATGCTACTATAGTACTTACTTTCGGGTGTCTAAATTGCAGCTTCTTCGGGAGTCCTGGAGCTTTTTTGGAGAATTTTTTCCAAACCCTGCCAGACAAAGAAAACAATTACTTGATACATCAGGAAATGAACAAAGTTGCTGATATGGTGGATAATGATCGATTTAACTTACTTCTCGAGCATTTGAGTCATGTCTGCATAGTCCTGGGGATCTTTTTGTCTTGAGTCTAAGACGGTTACTAGTCCCTGCTCAAGCTTAATCTCTAGGAGAATATAGTGGTAACTGCACACGCATGCATAACTCATCAATTACATTACTATAACCTTGACTAATATATAAGGGAAACCGAATATGCACAAGACAGTAACACTCACTTGAAGTTGTAAGAAAAGAGTATTATATCTTTGTTTTCATTTATTACCAACGATCGTAGCAAGTTGGCCTCGGTATCTGCGGCATGAAATTTAACCTGAGTTGCATCTATGAGATATGTGTTAATGAACCCAATATCACCGACTTGTCTTTTCTTCAATTCGGCGATCTTCAATCTGCATAATATATTGAGGATGATTATAAATACATGCAATGAAAGAGCTGAGCTATATAGAGAGACTTAATGACAGAAGTAGTACTACTTACAGACAGTAGCAGGCGGCCGTTGTTTTATCGAGGGCCAATTGATTGAAAAACTGAAAGAACTCCTCAAATGGAACAGTCAACAGTTCAATTCCAACGAGGCCATGCTCCTTTTTAACTTTCACATACAAAGTACTCCTCCCCCCAGAGTCTCTGCAGATTTTCAAGTACCAATCATGCAATCTTCTCATCATCATTGATAGAGATCTTTCATCTTTGACGAGAGGCTTCCCGTACTCGTATCTTTGTATCTGCACCTCCATGAAATCATAATGTACATCGTCGGGCAGGTAATCGCCAAGATTGCTATAACCGGGCACCATCCTCGGATCATTAGCAACGTTGTCGCTAGGCACCTTGAGCGGGGGGCACGATTGCTTTGCTTGTTCGCCGAGTTGGGCAATTTGTTTCCCAGCTCGTCGTTCTTTCAGCCTTTGATCACTGACAGTACTTCCCGACCGCTCCGCTTCGGCAAATTCCTTTCCAATAATGCGCTCATAGTTTCCTTTCGGCGAAGGCTTGGGTGGTTTTGTCAGGGCAGCCAGAGTGCGCTTCGCTTTCACCGGATCTATCTTCTCCTTCAGAAGTGGATGTTTCTTTGCTTTCACCCCTTCAAAGTAGTTCCTCACTTCTTCTCATGCAATCTCGGCGTTCTCCTCCGGGATCCTCTCGTATGGTAATTTCTCTGGAGTCTTCAGAGAAGGACCAAATCTGTATTTCCTCCCGCCTCTGGCTGTACTGCTAGACGCCGGCAAAGCAGACGGAGTGGTTGTCTTCTTTACTTGCTTACGAGGCGGAGGAGAAGGACTACGACGCGCCGGAGCAGCCGGAGTGGCGGCAGGTCTCTTCCGCCCTTGCTGACGAGGCGGAGAAGGAGGAGGCTGGCTGCTCGGGCGCGTCGGCGCAGGCAGAGAAGGAGGCGGAGTGCCGCCACGCACTGGAGAAGGAGCCAGTCGAGTGCCCTGATCGTCACTCGCCGGAGGAGGAGGAGGTGGAGGAGGCAGAGTGCCCTGACTCGCCGGAGGAGGAGGCGGTGGAGGAGGCGGAGTGCCCTGACTTGCCGGAGGAGGAGGAGGAGGCGGAGGCGTCTAGTTCAGAAGGTTGATGAGCTCCTTCCGCCATAGGCATGGAGTCTTCAGAGCAGACCCCAGCCTAGTCTCCCCTTCACCGGTAGGGTGGTCAAGCTGGAGGTCCTCAAATCCCTCCGTTATTTCATCCACCATCACCCTAGCATATCCTTCTGGAATCGGCCGGCAGTGAAAAGTTGCGCCGAGTTCAGTAGGATAAACAGAGCCAACAGCTGCCTTGACCCTTCAAATTCATCCATTGCGTCATAAGGTGGCAATTTTGAGACTTCGTGATAGCATCCACGGGATAGCTGGCAGGAGCCGTCAAGGCATGCTCCGGCTGAAGCAGCTCGCTGGAAGCCACGCTGCTTCTCCGTTGAGATGGCGGGGTAGCTTCGGGGGAAGCTTCGGTAGTACGTTTGCTGCGATTTGCTTCTCGTTCCTCTATCGCTTGTACCCTTGCTTGCAGTGCCTGTATTTGGGTCTGCTGCAATTTTTTCCTCCTCTCATGGGATTTGTAACCGCCTACGTCCGGAAACCCAACCTTCCACGGAATGGAGCCTGGCGTGCCTCGTGTCCGTCCAGGGTGCTCAGGATTCCCGAGGGCCATTGTGAGCTCGTCGTTCTCTCTGTCTGGAAAGAACGTCCCTTGCTGCGCTGCTTCGATATACTGCTGAAGCTTCCTGACTGGTATGTCCATTTGATCGTTCGTCCAAATGCACTTCCCTGTTACAGGGTCCAAGGTTCCGCCAGCCCCGAAGAACCAAGTCCGGCAACGGTCTGGCCAGTTAATTGTCTCTGGTTCGATCCCTTTATCAACCAGATCATTCTCAGTCTTGGCCCACTTAGGCTGGGCTACGAGGTAGCCACCTGACCCCATGCAATGGTGATGCTTCTTCTTCGCAGCATTTTGCTTGTTTGTCGCCGACATCTTCTTACTCTTTTCCGATGTCTTGTGGGCCACAAATGCGGGCCAGTGATCTCTGATCTTCTCATATCTGCCCTTGAATTCTGGTGTCTCTTTATTTTCGACAAACTTATTCAGCTCTTTCTTCCACCTCCTGAATAGTTCTGCCATCCTCTTAAGAGCAAAAGACTTGATTAATTGCTCTTTAACTGGCTTCTCTGGATCATCCTCTGGCGGTAGGGTGAAATTTGACTTCAGCTCAGTCCAAAGATCATTTTTCTGCATATCATTGACATAAGACACCTCAGGATCTTCTGTAGCCGGCTTTAACCATTGCTGGATGCTGATCGGGATCTTGTCCCTAACCAAAACCCCGCACTGATCAACAAATGCGCTCTTTGTCTGGAGGGGTTCAATCGGTTGGCCATCGGGCGCGATTGCTATGATCTCAAACTTTTCATCCAAGCTCAACTTTTTCTTCGGGCCTCGTCTCTTTACCGATGTTGTGCTCGATCCGGAGGGCTAGAAAAAAGAACAAAGACTTAATTAATATGTGTACATACCAAAACAATGAATGCATCAATTAGCTAGTCAACAGAAGCTCAACTAATATATATACCTGGCCGGACTCGGTTCGGTCACCGGAGACGTCATCACGGTCTCCTTCTTGCACCGGCATTGGGTCACCGGAGCCGTCCTCACGGTCTCCTTCTTGCACCGGCATTAGGTCACCGGAGCCATCATAATCATAGCCAGCTACTTCCAGACCATCGGTGTCGTTGAGAAACAACGAGCAGACGGCATCACTTCCTTGTGCGATTATGTCCCCCAACAACTCTTCTTGTACTTCGTCTCGGGCGGTGTCCATAGTTTCTACAAATATTTACAACATGGCAATTATTATTCAAACATGACAGATGGATACATTAGTGGCAAACGTAGAACTAATATTAATTAGTGGCCTCGACGCTGCTTCTCTAGGGTTTGGGGTGGCCTCGACGCTGCTTCTCTAGGGTTTGGGGTGGCCTCGACGCTGCTTCTCTAGGGTTTGGGGTGGCCTCAACGCTGCTTCTCTAGGGTTTGGGGTGGCCTCGACAACGCTTCAAGGACAAAAAAAGAAGAGAAAGAAGAAAAAAAGAGGAGAAGAAAGAATAGAGGAGTTCTTACTCCTCTATTCTTTCTTCTCCTCTTTTTTTCTTCTTCTTCCTCTTTTTTTATCGGGAACGAGGGTCGTCGAGGGTCACCGAGCGGTAGAGGAAACCCTAAATAGCAAGTATCGTGGGTGTGAGATACATGTGGCCATCGGTGTCGGACACTACATCCACGTCCCACAAGTGACGTGGGCATCGAAGCCCACGTCACTTGTGGGACGTGGATGTAGTGTCCGACACTGACGGCCACATGTATCTCACACCGACGATACTTTCTATTTAGGGTTTTCTCTACCGCTCGGCGACCCTGACCCTCGACGACCCTCTTTATTTTATCGGGAACGAGGGTCGTCGAGGGTCAGGGTCGCCGAGCGGTAGAGAAAACCCTAAATAGAAAGTATCGTCGGTGTGAGATACATGTGGCCGTCGGTGTCGGACACTACATCCACGTCCCACAAGTGACGTGGGCGTCGAAGCCCGCGCCACTTGTGGGACGTGGATGTAGTGTCCGACACCGACGGTACATGTATCTCACACCAATGATACTTTCTATTTAGGGTTTCTCCTCTACCGCTCGGCGACCCTCGACGACCCTCGTTCCCGATAAAATAAAGAGGAAGAAGAAGAAAAAAAAGAGGAGAAGAAGAAAGGAATAGAGGAGAAAAGAGAAAATAGAATATATATATTCTAATTTTCTCTTCTTCTCCTCTATTCCTTTCTTCTTCTCCTCTTCTTTTTCTTCTTTTTTCTTCTTCTTATTTATTTCTCCTCGTCTTCCTCTCCCCTCTCGGCGACCCTAGACCCCCTCTCGACCCTCGACCCCTAGGCAACCGTCGACCCCTCTCTTTTTTTTCTTCCTCTTCTTTTTTATCCTCTTCTTCCTCTACCGCTCGGCGACCCTCGACGACCCTCGTTCCCGGTAAAAAAAAGAGGAAGAAGAAGAAAAAAAAGAGGAGAAGAAAGAATAGAGGAGATCTTCTCCTCTATTCTTTCTTCTCCTTTTTTTCTTATTCCTCTTCTTTTTTTATCCTCTTCTTCCTCTCATGTTCGACGACCCTCGACCCCTCGGCGACCCTAGACCCCCTCTCGACCCCCTCTTCTTCTCCCTCTTCTTCCCCTTCTTCCCCGCCTCTCTCATGAATGTCCGACGTCCCCCCTCCCCCCTCATCATCATCTATCATCCCCCCTCTCATGTTCGACGACCCTCGAGCCCTTGGCCGCCCTCTCGACACACCCACGACCTAAAATGACCTAAAATGAAAATAACCTAAAATTCACTAAAGTTATCGATGACCCTCTCGACACACCCACGAATAAGAAAATATATCATCTTCTTCATCTCCTCTTCTTTGCATATTCACATAGCCACATACACATACATAGCCACATACATATTCATCTATGAATAAAAAAACATCATAGGTACAATTCATATCGACATTTATACATACATGAAAAAAATTATATGAACATCGTGAACAAAAAGATCATCGAGCAAAATTATTTTCCATGAACATACATATAGCCACATTCATATAGAACTTTTCCATATATGAACATATATAGATGATTTTCTAAAAATGTAACTTTTGCATATATGAACATATATACACAGAGAAAATACATGCATATATAGCCATATCCATAAACAGAGAGCAGCGGCGGCAATGGGTGGCATCGTCGGCGATGGGGATGGGAAAGGGGGGAGCTCACTGGGGGCGGGCGGCGACGGGGAGAGGAGGCCAGCGACGGGAAGGAGGACGGCGGGCTCGGGGATGCCGGCGACGGGGACATCGTGCGCGGGGCGGCACGCGGTGACGGGGACGATGGGCTCGGGGTGGCACACGGCGACGGGGACGGCCGCGGGCTCGGGGTGGCACACGGCGACGGGGACGAGGAGGCGGGGCTCGGGGCAGGGCGGCCGGCGACGGGAAGGAGGGCGCGATGATGACGACAACGACAGGGCGCGGCGACGGCGACGGGGCAGGGCGCAACGACGGCAAGCACGCGGGGATGGGGCAGGGCGCGGCGACGACGACGAGGAGGACGAGCAGCCTGGCGGCGTCGGCGATGGGGAATGGAGTAGTTGGCGAAAATTTCCTAAGTGTGGACTTATATAGCAGAGCCTTTAGTCCCGGTTTGTGGTAGCAACCGGGACTAAAGGTGGGCATTAGTCCCGGTTGGTGCCACCAACCGAGACCAAAGGCCTCTTTTCAGCAACCCAAAGGGCGGGAATCGGCGGCCTTTGGTCTCGGTTGGTGGCACCAACCGGGACTAAAGGGGGGCATTGGTCACGGTTTGTGCCACGAACCGTGACCAATGCCCTCCTTTAGTCCCGGTTGGTGCCACCAACCGGGACCAAAGGCCTTGTGCGGCTGCTGCGTCGAAAGTTTAGTCCCACCTCGCTAGTTGAGAGGGGTGCGCAGTGTTTATAAGCCCCACTGCCGCACCCCTCTCGAGCTCCTCTCCATTGCAGGCTTACGGGTCTAATTGTCACTGCAATACCTGTGGGCCTACTGGGCCTCCTGCGGGCCTGAATCCTGGCCCTTGGATGGGTTTCTAGTCGTATTCAGGCCGTGGGGGCCCAGTAGGTGGCATTTTTTTTATTTTTTTGTTGCTTTATTTATTTTCTTTTGTTTTTTGCTTTATTTTTTTTTAATTCTTTATGCTTTTAGTTTTAGAAAAATTATAAACTTTTTGTTAATGCCATTAGTTTTCAAATTTGAAAACACTTTTTTTGTTTTTTTGTTTCTTTGTTGCTTTATTTATTTTATTTTGTTTCTACTTACAAC
Source organism: Triticum urartu (assembly GCF_056163025.1). Classification (NCBI taxonomy): domain Eukaryota; kingdom Viridiplantae; phylum Streptophyta; class Magnoliopsida; order Poales; family Poaceae; genus Triticum; species Triticum urartu. The sequence goes on along the minus strand of NC_141877.1, from coordinate 26,016,855 downwards.
AAAATACTTATTGTTGCTATTTTTTCCAGTTTTTTGTTTTGTTTTCTGCATTATTTATTTTCTTTTGTTTTTTGCTTTATTTTTTTATTCCTTTTGCTTTTAGTTTTAGAAAAATTATAAACTTTCTGTTAGTGCCATTAGTTTTCAAATTTGAAAACACTTTTTTTACTTTTTTTTGTTTTCTTTGTTGCTTTATTTATTTTATTTTGTGATTAACTTTACTATAGGAATAGTTTTTTTTCCTGTTTTTTGATTTGTTTTTTGCATTATTTATTTTCTTTTGTTTTTTGCTTTAATTTTTAATTCTGTTTGCTTTTAGGTTAGCAAAATTATAAACTTTCTGTTAGTGCCATTAGTTTTTGAAAAATTATAAACTTTCTGTTAGTGCCATTAGTTTTCAAATTTGAATAGTTAAAATTTGAATTCTTTGAAAATTGTTTGAATCACAAGTTTGTGATTAACTTACTAAAAAAATGAGAATAGATGCGCTTATAGAGAAAATTCAACCTAAATTCCTAGTAAATTTCTATGAATTTCAGAGAAATTCACTATGAATTTAGGTTAAACTTTTCTCTATTAGGGCATCTATTTTCACTTTGAGAGGTGCTCAACAAGGCAGAGAGGGAAGGGCTTATAAACCGGTGTGAGCCCCCTTCGGTTGGCGAGGTGCGACTAAACTCTGCCCGCAACGAGGACCAACCCTTTAGTCCCGGTTTGTGGCACAAACCGGGACTAATGGTCATGGGCCAGGGGCGAGGAGCAAAATTATAAACTTTCTGTTAGTGCCATTAGTTTTAGAAAGTTGAAAGTTAAAAGTTGGCATGGGCCAGGGAAAAATGGTCATGGTATTACGAGGGCCGAACCATAAGACATGAAAGCATTTCAAATGAACTCTGAAAAAATTGAAAGTTGGCAATGGTATCATAATTTCACCCACATAGCATGTGCATGTACAAAACGGACAATGGTAGCATGTTCGTGTGTTACAAAGTTGGCATGGTATCATCATAATAGTTGCGGGAGAAAGTCTTCACTTTTTCTTCGCTTGTGTCATTTGCTTATTGCGCCGTAACCATGGATAATCTTCATTGTTTATCAGGATGCTTGGGTCAGCCTTGACATTGAAGGGAGGAATTTCATGAAACTTTTCATAATCTTCAGACATGTCTGTCTTGCCGTCCACTCCCAGGATGTCCCTTTTTCCTGAAAGAACTATGTGGCGCTTTGGCTCATCGTATGATGTATTCGCTTCCTTACCTTTTCTTTTTCTCGGTTTGGTAGACATGTCCTTCACATAGATAACCTGTGCCACATCATTGGCTAGGACGAACGGTTCGTCAGTGTACCCAAGATTTTCCAGATCCACTGTTGTCATTTCGTACTGTGGGTCTACCTGTACCCCGCCGCCTAACAGATTGACCCATTTGCACTTAAACAAAGGGACCTTAAAATCAGGTCCGTAGTCAAGTTCCCATATGTCCACTATGTAACCATAATATGTGTCCTTTACGCTCTCGGTTGCTGCATCAAAGCGGACACCGCTGTTTTGGTTGGTGCTCTTTTGATCTTGGGCGATCGTGTAAAATGTATTCCCATTTATCTCGTATCCTTTGTAAGTCAATACAGTCAAAGATGTTCCCCTGGACAACAAGTACAACTCATCACAAACAGTGTTGTCACCTCTGAGACGTGTTTCCAACCAACTGCTGAAAGTCCTGATGTGTTCACATGTAATCCAGTCGTCGCACTGCTCTGGGTGTTTGGAGCGCAGACTGTTCTTGTGTCCATCCACATACGGGTCACCAAGGTAGAGTTCTGTAGAACTGTGTAGTGTGCTTGAGACCAAGAATATCCATCCCTGCATATTATTGAGTCTCTTCCAAGAGTGCCTTTTCCAGTCAGTCTCCCCTCATACCGCGATTTAGGGAGACCTATCTTCTTAAGGCCAGGAATGAAGTCAACACAAAACCCGATAACATCCTCTGTTTGATGGCCCATGGAGATGCTTCCTTCTGGCCTAGCACGGTTACGGACATATTTCTTTAGGACTCCCATGAACCTCTCAAAGGGGAACATATTGTGTAGAAATACGGTCCCAGGATGACAATCTCGTCGACTAGATGAACTAGGACGTGCGTCATGATATTGAAGAAGGATGGTGGGACCACCAGCTCGAAACTGACAAGACATTGCACCACATCACTCCTTAGCCTTGGTACGATTTCTGGATCGATCACCTTCTGAGAGATTGCATTGAGGAATGCACATAGCTTCACAATGGCTAATCGGATGTTTTCCGGTAGAAGCCCCCTCAATGCAACTGGAAGCAGTTGCGTCATAATCACGTGGCAGTCGTGAGACTTTACGTTCTGAAACTTGTTCTCTGGCATATTTATTATTCCCTTTATATTCGATGAGAAGCCAGTCGTGACCTTAATACTGAGCAGGCATTCAAAGAAGATTTCTTTCTCTTCTTCCGTAAGAGCGTAGCTGGCAGGACCTTTATACTGCTACGGAGGCATGCCGTCTTTTTCGTGCAAACGTTGTAGGTCCTCCCGTGCCTTAGGTGTATCTTTTGTCTTCCCATACACGCCCAAGAAGCCTAGCAGGTTCACGCAAAGGTTCTTCATCACGTGCATCACGTCGATTGAAGAGCGGACCTCTAGGTCTTTCCAGTAGGGTAGGTCCCAAAATATAGATTTCTTCTTCCACATGGGTGCGTGTCCCTCAGCGTCATTCGGAACAGCTAGTCCACCGGGACCCTTTCCAAAGATTACGTAGTGTAAATCATTGACCATAGCAAGTACGTGATCACCGGTACGCATGGCGGGCTTCTTCCGGTGATCTGCCTCGCCTTTGAAATGCTTGCCTTTCTTTTGACATTGATGGTTGGTCGGAAGAAATCGACGATGGCCCAGGTACACATTCTTCCTGCATTTGTCCAGGTATATACTTTCAGTGTCATCTAAACAGTGCGTGCATGCATGGTATCCTTTGTTTGTCTGTCTTGAAAGGTTACTGAGAGCGGGCCAATCGTTGATGGTCACGAACAGCAACGCCTTAAGGTTAAATTCCTCCCGTCTGTGCTCATCCCACGTACATACACCGTTTCCATTCCACAGCTGTAAAAGTTCTTCAACTAATGGCCTTAGGTACACATCAATTTCGTTGCCGGGTTGCTTAGGGCCTTGGATGAGAACTGGCATCATAATGAACTTCCGCTTCATGCACATCCAAGGAGGAAGGTTATACATACATAGAGTCACGGGCCAGGTGCTGTGATTGCTTCTCTGCTCCCCGAAAGGATTAATGCCATCCGCGCTTAAAGCAAACCATACATTCCTTGGGTCCTTTGCAAACTCATCCCAGTACTTTCTCTCGATTTTTCTCCACTGCGACCCATCAGCGGGTGCTCTCAACTTCCCATCTTTCTTTCGGTTCTCACTGTGCCATCGCATCAACTTGGCATGCTCTTTGTTTCTGAACAGACGTTTCAACCGTGGTATTATAGGAGTATACCACACCACCTTCGCAGGAACCCTCTTCCTGGGGGGCTCACCGTCAACATCACCAGGCTCATCTTGTCTGATCTTATACTGCAATGCACCGCATACCGGGCATGTGTTCAGATCCTTGTATGCACCGCGGTAGAGGATGCAGTCATTAGGGCATGCATGTATCTTCTCCACCTCCAATCCTAGAGGGCATACGACCTTCTTTGCTGCGTATGTACTGTCGGGCAATTCGTTATCCTTTGGAAGCTTCTTCTTCAATATTTTCAGTAGCTTCTCAAATCCTTTGTTAGCCACAGCATTCTCTGCCTTCCACTGCAGCAATTCCAGTACGGTACCGAGCATTGTGTTGCCATCTTCGCAATTGGGGTATAACCCTTTTTTTGTGATCCTCTAACATGCGATCGAACTTCAGCTTCTCCTTTTGACTTTCGCATTGCGTCCTTGCATCGACAATGACCCGGCGGAGATCATCATCATCAGGCACATCGTCTGGTTCCTCTTGATCTTCAACAGCTTCACCCGTTGCAGCATCATTGGGCACATCGTCTGGTTCCTCTTGATCTTCACCAGCTCCCCCCGTTGCAGCATCACCGTATTCAGGGGGCACATAGTTGTCATCATACTCTTCTTCTTTGCCGTCTTCCATCATAACCCCTATTTCTCCATGCCTCGTCCAAACATTATAGTGTGGCATGAAACCCTTGTAAAGCAAGTGGGAGTGAAGGATTTTCCTGTTAGAGTAAGACCTCGTATTCCCACATTCAGTGCATGGACAACACATAAAACCATTCTGCTTGTTTGCCTCAGCCGCATCGAGAAACTCATGCACGCCCTTAATGTACTCGCAAGTGTGTCTGTCACCGTACATCCATTACCGGTTCATCTGCGTGCATTATATATAATTAAGTGTCCAAATTAATAGAAGTTCATCATCACATTAAAACCAAAGTGCATACATAGTTCTCATCTAACAACATATAGCTCTCTAGAGCATCTAATTAATTAAAACATACATAGAAACTATGTAAAACATTTCAATGCGAAAACAAATGCGATCATAATCGCAACCAAGGTAACAATTGATCCAACGGCTACCAAGCCTCGGTATGAATGGCATATTTTCTAATCTTTCTAATCTTCAAGCGCATTGCATCCATCTTGATCTTGTGATCATCGACGACATCCTCAACATGAAACTCCAATATCATCTTCTCCTCCTCAATTTTTTTTATTTTTTCCTTCAACAAATTGTTTTCTTCTTCAACTAAATTTAACCTCTCGACAATAGGGTCGGTTGGCATTTCCGATTCACATACATCCTACATAAATAAAATCTATGTCACGTTGGTCGGCATAATTTTCATAAACAATAAATGAACCAATAGTTATAAAGATAATATATATACCACATCCGAATCATAGACAGGACGAGGGCCGACGGGGGCGGATACCAAAACCATCGCACTATATAAGATGCAATAATAAAAGTAAGAAAATAATACAAGTATCTATGTAAACATACAAGTAAGAATATTTTTCCTTTCAGAAAGAAGATAAGAACAAGAGGCTCACCACGGTGGTGCCGGCGATGAGCTCGGCGCGGGTGATCGACGGCGGTGAAGACGGGGACGGGGCGTGACGGACCGCTAAACCTAGACAAATATTATGGAAAATGGAGCTTGGAGGTCGAGCTTGGAGAGGAGAAAGCTTAAGTAGTGTGGCTCAGGCATTCCATCGAACACCTTGTGTGCATAGGAGGTGAGCTAGAGCACCACCAAGCCCTCTCCCCCTCGGCCAGAGAAAAACAGAGCACTGGGGTGCTCTGTTCGTGAGCGAGGGGTATATATAGGCACCTCATTGGTCCCGGTTGGTGACATGAGCCGGGACTAAAGGGGAGCCTTTGGTCCCGGTTCAAGCCACCAACCGGGACCAATGGTGGTGGGCCAGGAGCGAGGCCCATTGGTCCCGGTTCATCCCACCAACCGGGACCAAAAGGTCCAGATGAACCGGGACCAATGGCCCACGTGGCCCGGCCGGCCCCCTGGGCTCATGAACCGGGACCAATGCCCACATTGGTCCTGGTTCTGGACTGAACCGGGACTAATGGGCTGACCCGGCCTGGACCAAGCCCTGTTTTCTACTAGTGTAACCATTAGGGTTTACGGTGACTCGGGGTCGACGGAGCCACCTAAGCCTAACCATTAGGGTTTACGGTGACTCGGGGTCGACGGAGCCACCTAAGCCTAACCATTAGGGTTTACGGTGACTCGGGGTCGACGGAGCCACCTAAGCCTAACCATTAGGGTTTACGGTGACTCGGGGTCGACGGAGCCACCTAAGCCTAACCATTAGGGTTTACGGTGACTCGGGGTCGACGGAGCCACCTAAGCCTAACCATTAGGGTTTACGGTGACTCGGGGTCGACGGAGCCACCTAAGCCTAACCATTAGGATTTACGGTGACTCAGGGTTGATGAAGCCACCTAAGCCTAACCATTAGGGTTTACGGTGACTCAGGGTCGAGGAAGCCACCACTACAAGAAACCTGTTAATCTGTGACGAATTTGTGGTGACGTTCCTATAAACTGTCATGAAAATCGTCACATATTAGCAAGTGGTGCATGGGCCTCAATTGTACTGCCTTTATGACGGACATCGAGGGACCGTCATGGAAATTGTCATGGATCGACTAGCTAGGCCTAGCCTTTTACTTCTTGATCCATGATTGGACCGTCATGGATGGCTCCTGATGATGTGTCGTGCATGCCCTTTGTCTGGCCCACATGTCAGTTGGAAGCAATCGACGTGTAGAAAAAAAAGAGCAAAACTGTGAAGGAGCGCGCGCGAAGGAAAATTTTAAGTCACGAGCGCGGGGAGTGAAATTGTAAGCCAACCCATTTAACTACAGAGTCCACACCAGCCTAACCCTAGTTACCTTTCTCCCATCTCCCGTACCAACCATAGCCGCCGCCACTTCACCTTCCTCCTCTCGCCGCTCCATGTCGGTGCCTGCACCGACGGGCCGGCCCCGAACCACACCGCGTCGAGCCCCTCCACATCTATACCGCCCGGGACTCCTCCCCATTCCACGGCTCTCCCCATTCAGATCGGCCCCTCGAGTTATTGCATCCCAGTCATACCCCTCGATCTGAGGCGGCAGCGGTGGCGGGGGGACCAACTGCCGGATTTGGATGGCCCTAAGGTCGCTGGCGGCGTGCATTGATCCAGCTCCATCTGGCGGCGAGCTGAGGTGAGGTACAACCGTACAGGAGGTGGCAACACAGCCACGGATGCAGAGTACATTGGCGACCTGTGGCTCGGTCAAATTGTCCGTCAGCCGCCCCACCGTCGCTCCCCTCATCATCGTGGTCGTCTTCTCCATCCGCGGTGCGCAGCCTCCTCTATGCGTCGCCGTTCACCTTCTCCAACCGGAAAGACCCAGTACGTACCTCTGCACCGGTCCCATACCCTACCGTTCCCCTCTGCTCGTCTCCGCTAATATAAGGTTTATTGGAGCTCTGCAGAGGAGTACAGAGTACCACCAGGACGAGCAAAACACTTGGGGCAGAACACCGGCCATGGATTGATCTAGCCGTACCTGTTAAAGGATGGCTGGAGGCCTCGTTGGCCATGTTGAACCAGTACAGAGAAAACATCTGGGCGTCTACCTTGTTCGACATTAAAACGAACAGCAAGGGCAGAAGCACCACTGAGGGTTACTCGTTCATTACTGATTGTTTGTGATTTGTTCCTTTCTAGTCACATTGTGAAGCACATTCATTTTTTGTACTGCAAACAAAAAGTATTAGGCAAATCTCCGTTCTTGTTGCAGTTCAAGCATTGTTTTGTACTTGTACACTTATAATTCAGAGTAATGGCCTGCAAGATTTATCCTGTCAGCTTTTAGTATTAAGAAACTCATACCATTTTATATCTAACTGAAGAAAAACTCATATTTGCAGATTCTGTAGGTAAATTTTACTGCAGTGTCCAATGTTTCTGCATGCACATAATGGTGATGGATCCCACACCGGTCAGTGCATCTAATGGTCTTTGTACAGCTAAAAACATTTTTCACTTGGTGATGATATCTGCACTGCCCTTGCCTGCATAATTTGAATATCTCACATGGACTAGAAACATTTTTTTACTTGGTGATGATATCTGCACATCCCTTTCCTGAACATGCCCTTTATGTTATTCATACACTTTACTCAAGCATCTATTTGCCCTTATGTTCTGCTAGGGCTCAATGTTTTCTGGAAGTAAGCTTGACTGAAAATACACGTAATTCAATGCTTGTTCTTCTAACTAAAAATTCAGTTCATGATTCTGGTCCTATACTTACTGAAATGATTACTATAGAGGTCAAAAAGCTTTCAAATTCAAGAATAAGGAGAGTATTTTCTGTTTTCTTTCCGCCAATTTCTTTTCATATAAATATGACATTTATTGTTTATAGTTAATGGGCTTGTTTTAGCTATGCAGTTTTCAACCTATATGATTTCTGGTTATTGGATAATAAACTTTCATGTAGCTCTCGACTGCCCACACATGTAGCTGTACAATTTAATCTCTAGATACATCATACATGCAAATTCTATCTCCCTGTCTCCTTCTATAGGTACCTAAAATACTTGACAAAGAAGCGAAATGACAAACAAGCCGCTTGAAGTTCCATGTGCTGTGTCAAATCTTATTTTTTTGTACAATGAATCAGAACTCTTAGTGCTCTAATTCCTGTGCAATGCTTTGTGCCAAAATCATATAATTGCAATGTACTTAACTGCTACTTAGCGACTTGAAAAGGCAACAATCTTGAAAAATCTAATGAAGAAGATAACATTTATTTTGTGGTGCACCCATTTTTCTTGTTGTGCACATGTAGATAGATGACTAGTTACTCTGGATTTATTTCGGAGCTCGCTGTATTACTTATATAGTTTTGTATGTGTTTTGGATTTTATGCAAGTTTTTAGCAGGAATTACTTGGGTCTGAATAGCTTCCTGAAAGCATTGGTGATGTATTGTTGGAGATTAAAATCAGCTAGCAGCGCATATTTTAATGGTAGTCATGTTACTTGATTTTTTTTATAAAATGCTTATAGTGATTTCTAGGTATGCATGTGTCATTTTGATATTAGTGGAGGACTGAAAATATGCTTCATGACAGACATGTTGACTGAAATATACATATTTAATAATATTTCATGTTCTTTGTTTTAGTAGGACATTTATTTCAATGATCTTAGTAAAGATTTGTTCTATCCACATATAGTAACTGATTGATGCCCTAATTTTCCAGGATAGATATTCCACCAACCATCTCACTCTTAATATTTATATTTGACCTATTTTTGTGTTCTTTTTGCATGCCAAATCCTTTTCTGCCTGCTGCTAAAATGTGCATGTTAATTGAAATATCTGATGTTGCTGTATATTGTTCCCTGCACTTGTCATTTTTTTGCGGGTGAGCTAATTAGTGTCATTTTAAATAGAGGTTTGTCTGAATGATTCCCATAATAGATTTCTCATGTCGATAGTTCTCACATTTTTTTCTGCTATTCTTTTGCAGGTAATTGAGATAGAACAGAAGACACTTGAGTTTGGTTTAGAAGGGTTACTCCACTTGGATAGCACAGTGATACTACTGTCAACACGATACACATATTATGTGTATCTAAATGTCCAGTGTGACTGATTTGTAATTTTAATATGTTATTTTGATCAGAATTTTGTAGTTGTGCACTCCAGTATTGTTTTTTTTTGCTAAATAGAGATTATTTACTTCTTTCATGTGGATCAAATATTTGGCATGCTGGGCCGAAGATGGGTTGGACAAGCCAAGGCCAATAATAATCTGGAACATGCTAGTATAATTAATGTGTACAAAATGCAAACTAGAAAGAATATAAAATATTAAATAAATGCATGAAGGCCCAATCCACCATGATGCCACATCAGCTGCCACGTCATGTACATCCATGACGGATAGGTTTGTCATGAAGTTTTGGGCTTGTTCAGGGCCGGACGGGCCTAGGGCAAATCGATGACGGCCAAAAATCCGTCATGGAGTGCACATTATCAAATTATGACGCGATATACATGACAGGTTACAAATCCGTCATGGACGCCCATCCATGATAGTTTTTCACTATTTTGTGACGGACTGATACTGTCATGGATTAACAAATTTCTTGTAGTGCACCTAAGCCTAACCATTAGGGTTTACGGTGACTCGGGGTCGACGGAGCCACCTATGCCTAACCATTAGGGTTTACGGTGACTCGGGGTTGACGGAGCCACCTAAGCCTAACCATTAGGGTTTACGGTGACTCGGGGTCGACGGAGCCACCTAAGCCTAACCATTAGGGTTTACGGTGACTCGGGGTCGAGGAAGCCACCTAAGCCTAACCATTAGGGTTTACGGTGACTTGGGGTCGAGGAAGCCACCTAAGCCTAACCATTAGGGTTTACGATGACTCGGGGTCGACGGAGCCACCTAAGCCTAACCATTAGGGTTTACGGTGACTCGGGTCGACGGAGCCACCTAAGCCTAACCATTAGGGTTTACGGTGACTCGGGGTCGACGGAGCCACCTAAACCTAACCATTAGGGTTTACGGTGACTCGGGGTCGACGGAGCCACCTAAACCTAACCATTAGGGTTTATGGTGACTCGGGGTCGACGGAGCCACCTAAACCTAACCATTAGGGTTTATGGTGACTCGGGGTCGACGGAGCCACCTAAACCTAACCATTAGGGTTTATGGTGACTCGGGGTCAACGGAGCCACCTAAACCTAACCATTAGAGTTTACGGTGAGGTTTAGGGTTTAGGGTTTAGGGTTTAGGGTTTAGGGTTTAGGGTTTAGGGTTTAGGGTTAGGGTTTAGGGTTTAGGGTTTAGGGTTTAGGGTTTAGGGTTTAGGGTTTAGGGTTTAGGGTTTCTCCTCTACCGCTCGGCGACCCTCGACGACCCTCGTTCCCGATAAAATAAAGAGGAAGAAGAAGAAAAAAAAGAGGAGAAGAAGAAAGGAATAGAGGAGAAAAGAGAAAATAGAATATATATATTCTAATTTTCTCTTCTTCTCCTCTATTCCTTTCTTCTTCTCCTCTTCTTTTTCTTCTTTTTTCTTCTTCTTATTTATTTCTCCTCGTCTTCCTCTCCCCTCTCGGCGACCCTAGACCCCCTCTCGACCCTCGACCCCTAGGCAACCGTCGACCCCTCTCTTTTTTTTCTTCCTCTTCTTTTTTATCCTCTTCTTCCTCTACCGCTCGGCGACCCTCGACGACCCTCGTTCCCGGTAAAAAAAAGAGGAAGAAGAAGAAAAAAAAGAGGAGAAGAAAGAATAGAGGAGATCTTCTCCTCTATTCTTTCTTCTCCTTTTTTTCTTATTCCTCTTCTTTTTTTATCCTCTTCTTCCTCTCATGTTCGACGACCCTCGACCCCTCGGCGACCCTAGACCCCCTCTCGACCCCCTCTTCTTCTCCCTCTTCTTCCCCTTCTTCCCCGCCTCTCTCATGAATGTCCGACGTCCCCCCTCCCCCCTCATCATCATCTATCATCCCCCCTCTCATGTTCGACGACCCTCGACCCCTTGGCCGCCCTCTCGACACACCCACGACCTAAAATGACCTAAAATGAAAATAACCTAAAATTCACTAAAGTTATCGATGACCCTCTCGACACACCCACGAATAAGAAAATATATCATCTTCTTCATCTCCTCTTCTTTGCATATTCACATAGCCACATACACATACATAGCCACATACATATTCATCTATGAATAAAAAAACATCATAGGTACAATTCATATCGACATTTATACATACATGAAAAAAATTATATGAACATCGTGAACAAAAAGATCATCGAGCAAAATTATTTTCCATGAACATACATATAGCCACATTCATATAGAACTTTTCCATATATGAACATATATAGATGATTTTCTAAAAATGTAACTTTTGCATATATGAACATATATACACAGAGAAAATACATGCATATATAGCCATATCCATAAACAGAGAGCAGCGGCGGCAATGGGTGGCATCGTCGGCGATGGGGATGGGAAAGGGGGGAGCTCACTGGGGGCGGGCGGCGACGGGGAGAGGAGGCCAGCGACGGGAAGGAGGACGGCGGGCTCGGGGATGCCGGCGACGGGGACATCGTGCGCGGGGCGGCACGCGGTGACGGGGACGATGGGCTCGGGGTGGCACACGGCGACGGGGACGGCCGCGGGCTCGGGGTGGCACACGGCGACGGGGACGAGGAGGCGGGGCTCGGGGCAGGGCGGCCGGCGACGGGAAGGAGGGCGCGATGATGACGACAACGACAGGGCGCGGCGACGGCGACGGGGCAGGGCGCAACGACGGCAAGCACGCGGGGATGGGGCAGGGCGCGGCGACGACGACGAGGAGGACGAGCAGCCTGGCGGCGTCGGCGATGGGGAATGGAGTAGTTGGCGAAAATTTCCTAAGTGTGGACTTATATAGCAGAGCCTTTAGTCCCGGTTTGTGGTAGCAACCGGGACTAAAGGTGGGCATTAGTCCCGGTTGGTGCCACCAACCGAGACCAAAGGCCTCTTTTCAGCAACCCAAAGGGCGGGAATCGGCGGCCTTTGGTCTCGGTTGGTGGCACCAACCGGGACTAAAGGGGGGCATTGGTCACGGTTTGTGCCACGAACCGTGACCAATGCCCTCCTTTAGTCCCGGTTGGTGCCACCAACCGGGACCAAAGGCCTTGTGCGGCTGCTGCGTCGAAAGTTTAGTCCCACCTCGCTAGTTGAGAGGGGTGCGCAGTGTTTATAAGCCCCACTGCCGCACCCCTCTCGAGCTCCTCTCCATTGCAGGCTTACGGGTCTAATTGTCACTGCAATACCTGTGGGCCTACTGGGCCTCCTGCGGGCCTGAATCCTGGCCCTTGGATGGGTTTCTAGTCGTATTCAGGCCGTGGGGGCCCAGTAGGTGGCATTTTTTTTTATTTTTTTGTTGCTTTATTTATTTTCTTTTGTTTTTTGCTTTATTTTTTTTAATTCTTTATGCTTTTAGTTTTAGAAAAATTATAAACTTTTTGTTAATGCCATTAGTTTTCAAATTTGAAAACACTTTTTTTGTTTTTTTGTTTCTTTGTTGCTTTATTTATTTTATTTTGTTTCTACTTACAACAAAATACTTATTGTTGCTATTTTTTCCAGTTTTTTGTTTTGTTTTCTGCATTATTTATTTTCTTTTGTTTTTTGCTTTATTTTTTTATTCCTTTTGCTTTTAGTTTTAGAAAAATTATAAACTTTCTGTTAGTGCCATTAGTTTTCAAATTTGAAAACACTTTTTTTACTTTTTTTTGTTTTCTTTGTTGCTTTATTTATTTTATTTTGTGATTAACTTTACTATAGGAATAGTTTTTTTTCCTGTTTTTTGATTTGTTTTTTGCATTATTTATTTTCTTTTGTTTTTTGCTTTAATTTTTAATTCTGTTTGCTTTTAGGTTAGCAAAATTATAAACTTTCTGTTAGTGCCATTAGTTTTTGAAAAATTATAAACTTTCTGTTAGTGCCATTAGTTTTCAAATTTGAATAGTTAAAATTTGAATTCTTTGAAAATTGTTTGAATCACAAGTTTGTGATTAACTTACTAAAAAAATGAGAATAGATGCGCTTATAGAGAAAATTCAACCTAAATTCCTAGTAAATTTCTATGAATTTCAGAGAAATTCACTATGAATTTAGGTTAAACTTTTCTCTATTAGGGCATCTATTTTCACTTTGAGAGGTGCTCAACAAGGCAGAGAGGGAAGGGCTTATAAACCGGTGTGAGCCCCCTTCGGTTGGCGAGGTGCGACTAAACTCTGCCCGCAACGAGGACCAACCCTTTAGTCCCGGTTTGTGGCACAAACCGGGACTAATGGTCATGGGCCAGGGGCGAGGAGCAAAATTATAAACTTTCTGTTAGTGCCATTAGTTTTAGAAAGTTGAAAGTTAAAAGTTGGCATGGGCCAGGGAAAAATGGTCATGGTATTACGAGGGCCGAACCATAAGACATGAAAGCATTTCAAATGAACTCTGAAAAAATTGAAAGTTGGCAATGGTATCATAATTTCACCCACATAGCATGTGCATGTACAAAACGGACAATGGTAGCATGTTCGTGTGTTACAAAGTTGGCATGGTATCATCATAATAGTTGCGGGAGAAAGTCTTCACTTTTTCTTCGCTTGTGTCATTTGCTTATTGCGCCGTAACCATGGATAATCTTCATTGTTTATCAGGATGCTTGGGTCAGCCTTGACATTGAAGGGAGGAATTTCATGAAACTTTTCATAATCTTCAGACATGTCTGTCTTGCCGTCCACTCCCAGGATGTCCCTTTTTCCTGAAAGAACTATGTGGCGCTTTGGCTCATCGTATGATGTATTCGCTTCCTTACCTTTTCTTTTTCTCGGTTTGGTAGACATGTCCTTCACATAGATAACCTGTGCCACATCATTGGCTAGGACGAACGGTTCGTCAGTGTACCCAAGATTTTCCAGATCCACTGTTGTCATTTCGTACTGTGGGTCTACCTGTACCCCGCCGCCTAACAGATTGACCCATTTGCACTTAAACAAAGGGACCTTAAAATCAGGTCCGTAGTCAAGTTCCCATATGTCCACTATGTAACCATAATATGTGTCCTTTACGCTCTCGGTTGCTGCATCAAAGCGGACACCGCTGTTTTGGTTGGTGCTCTTTTGATCTTGGGCGATCGTGTAAAATGTATTCCCATTTATCTCGTATCCTTTGTAAGTCAATACAGTCAAAGATGTTCCCCTGGACAACAAGTACAACTCATCACAAACAGTGTTGTCACCTCTGAGACGTGTTTCCAACCAACTGCTGAAAGTCCTGATGTGTTCACATGTAATCCAGTCGTCGCACTGCTCTGGGTGTTTGGAGCGCAGACTGTTCTTGTGTCCATCCACATACGGGTCACCAAGGTAGAGTTCTGTAGAACTGTGTAGTGTGCTTGAGACCAAGAATATCCATCCCTGCATATTATTGAGTCTCTTCCAAGAGTGCCTTTTCCAGTCAGTCTCCCCTCATACCGCGATTTAGGGAGACCTATCTTCTTAAGGCCAGGAATGAAGTCAACACAAAACCCGATAACATCCTCTGTTTGATGGCCCATGGAGATGCTTCCTTCTGGCCTAGCACGGTTACGGACATATTTCTTTAGGACTCCCATGAACCTCTCAAAGGGGAACATATTGTGTAGAAATACGGTCCCAGGATGACAATCTCGTCGACTAGATGAACTAGGACGTGCGTCATGATATTGAAGAAGGATGGTGGGACCACCAGCTCGAAACTGACAAGACATTGCACCACATCACTCCTTAGCCTTGGTACGATTTCTGGATCGATCACCTTCTGAGAGATTGCATTGAGGAATGCACATAGCTTCACAATGGCTAATCGGATGTTTTCCGGTAGAAGCCCCCTCAATGCAACTGGAAGCAGTTGCGTCATAATCACGTGGCAGTCGTGAGACTTTACGTTCTGAAACTTGTTCTCTGGCATATTTATTATTCCCTTTATATTCGATGAGAAGCCAGTCGTGACCTTAATACTGAGCAGGCATTCAAAGAAGATTTCTTTCTCTTCTTCCGTAAGAGCGTAGCTGGCAGGACCTTTATACTGCTACGGAGGCATGCCGTCTTTTTCGTGCAAACGTTGTAGGTCCTCCCGTGCCTTAGGTGTATCTTTTGTCTTCCCATACACGCCCAAGAAGCCTAGCAGGTTCACGCAAAGGTTCTTCATCACGTGCATCACGTCGATTGAAGAGCGGACCTCTAGGTCTTTCCAGTAGGGTAGGTCCCAAAATATAGATTTCTTCTTCCACATGGGTGCGTGTCCCTCAGCGTCATTCGGAACAGCTAGTCCACCGGGACCCTTTCCAAAGATTACGTAGTGTAAATCATTGACCATAGCAAGTACGTGATCACCGGTACGCATGGCGGGCTTCTTCCGGTGATCTGCCTCGCCTTTGAAATGCTTGCCTTTCTTTTGACATTGATGGTTGGTCGGAAGAAATCGACGATGGCCCAGGTACACATTCTTCCTGCATTTGTCCAGGTATATACTTTCAGTGTCATCTAAACAGTGCGTGCATGCATGGTATCCTTTGTTTGTCTGTCTTGAAAGGTTACTGAGAGCGGGCCAATCGTTGATGGTCACGAACAGCAACGCCTTAAGGTTAAATTCCTCCCGTCTGTGCTCATCCCACGTACATACACCGTTTCCATTCCACAGCTGTAAAAGTTCTTCAACTAATGGCCTTAGGTACACATCAATTTCGTTGCCGGGTTGCTTAGGGCCTTGGATGAGAACTGGCATCATAATGAACTTCCGCTTCATGCACATCCAAGGAGGAAGGTTATACATACATAGAGTCACGGGCCAGGTGCTGTGATTGCTTCTCTGCTCCCCGAAAGGATTAATGCCATCCGCGCTTAAAGCAAACCATACATTCCTTGGGTCCTTTGCAAACTCATCCCAGTACTTTCTCTCGATTTTTCTCCACTGCGACCCATCAGCGGGTGCTCTCAACTTCCCATCTTTCTTTCGGTTCTCACTGTGCCATCGCATCAACTTGGCATGCTCTTTGTTTCTGAACAGACGTTTCAACCGTGGTATTATAGGAGTATACCACACCACCTTCGCAGGAACCCTCTTCCTGGGGGGCTCACCGTCAACATCACCAGGCTCATCTTGTCTGATCTTATACTGCAATGCACCGCATACCGGGCATGTGTTCAGATCCTTGTATGCACCGCGGTAGAGGATGCAGTCATTAGGGCATGCATGTATCTTCTCCACCTCCAATCCTAGAGGGCATACGACCTTCTTTGCTGCGTATGTACTGTCGGGCAATTCGTTATCCTTTGGAAGCTTCTTCTTCAATATTTTCAGTAGCTTCTCAAATCCTTTGTTAGCCACAGCATTCTCTGCCTTCCACTGCAGCAATTCCAGTACGGTACCGAGCATTGTGTTGCCATCTTCGCAATTGGGGTATAACCCTTTTTTTGTGATCCTCTAACATGCGATCGAACTTCAGCTTCTCCTTTTGACTTTCGCATTGCGTCCTTGCATCGACAATGACCCGGCGGAGATCATCATCATCGGGCACATCGTCTGGTTCCTCTTGATCTTCAACAGCTTCACCCGTTGCAGCATCATTGGGCACATCGTCTGGTTCCTCTTGATCTTCACCAGCTCCCCCCGTTGCAGCATCACCGTATTCAGGGGGCACATAGTTGTCATCATACTCTTCTTCTTTGCCGTCTTCCATCATAACCCCTATTTCTCCATGCCTCGTCCAAACATTATAGTGTGGCATGAAACCCTTGTAAAGCAAGTGGGAGTGAAGGATTTTCCTGTTAGAGTAAGACCTCGTATTCCCACATTCAGTGCATGGACAACACATAAAACCATTCTGCTTGTTTGCCTCAGCCGCATCGAGAAACTCATGCACGCCCTTAATGTACTCGCAGGTGTGTCTGTCACCGTACATCCATTACCGGTTCATCTGCGTGCATTATATATAATTAAGTGTCCAAATTAATAGAAGTTCATCATCACATTAAAACCAAAGTGCATACATAGTTCTCATCTAACAACATATAGCTCTCTAGAGCATCTAATTAATTAAAACATACATAGAAACTATGTAAAACATTTCAATGCGAAAACAAATGCGATCATAATCGCAACCAAGGTAACAATTGATCCAACGGCTACCAAGCCTCGGTATGAATGGCATATTTTCTAATCTTTCTAATCTTCAAGCGCATTGCATCCATCTTGATCTTGTGATCATCGACGACATCCTCAACATGAAACTCCAATATCATCTTCTCCTCCTCAATTTTTTTTATTTTTTCCTTCAACAAATTGTTTTCTTCTTCAACTAAATTTAACCTCTCGACAATAGGGTCGGTTGGCATTTCCGATTCACATACATCCTACATAAATAAAATCTATGTCACGTTGGTCGGCATAATTTTCATAAACAATAAATGAACCAATAGTTATAAAGATAATATATATACCACATCCGAATCATAGACAGGACGAGGGCCGACGGGGGCGGATACCAAAACCATCGCACTATATAAGATGCAATAATAAAAGTAAGAAAATAATACAAGTATCTATGTAAACATACAAGTAAGAATATTTTTCCTTTCAGAAAGAAGATAAGAACAAGAGGCTCACCACGGTGGTGCCGGCGATGAGCTCGGCGCGGGTGATCGACGGCGGTGAAGACGGGGACGGGGCGTGACGGACCGCTAAACCTAGACAAATATTATGGAAAATGGAGCTTGGAGGTCGAGCTTGGAGAGGAGAAAGCTTAAGTAGTGTGGCTCAGGCATTCCATCGAACACCTTGTGTGCATAGGAGGTGAGCTAGAGCACCACCAAGCCCTCTCCCCCTCGGCCAGAGAAAAACAGAGCACTGGGGTGCTCTGTTCGTGAGCGAGGGGTATATATAGGCACCTCATTGGTCCCGGTTGGTGACATGAGCCGGGACTAAAGGGGAGCCTTTGGTCCCGGTTCAAGCCACCAACCGGGACCAATGGTGGTGGGCCAGGAGCGAGGCCCATTGGTCCCGGTTCATCCCACCAACCGGGACCAAAAGGTCCAGATGAACCGGGACCAATGGCCCACGTGGCCTGGCCGGCCCCCTGGGCTCATGAACCGGGACCAATGCCCACATTGGTCCTGGTTCTGGACTGAACCGGGACTAATGGGCTGACCCGGCCTGGACCAAGCCCTGTTTTCTACTAGTGTAACCATTAGGGTTTACGGTGACTCGGGGTCGACGGAGCCACCTAAGCCTAACCATTAGGGTTTACGGTGACTCGGGGTCGACGGAGCCACCTAAGCCTAACCATTAGGGTTTACGGTGACTCGGGGTCGACGGAGCCACCTAAGCCTAACCATTAGGGTTTACGGTGACTCGGGGTCGACGGAGCCACCTAAGCCTAACCATTAGGGTTTACGGTGACTCGGGGTCGACGGAGCCACCTAAGCCTAACCATTAGGGTTTACGGTGACTCGGGGTCGACGGAGCCACCTAAGCCTAACCATTAGGATTTACGGTGACTCAGGGTTGATGAAGCCACCTAAGCCTAACCATTAGGGTTTACGGTGACTCAGGGTCGAGGAAGCCACCACTACAAGAAACCTGTTAATCTGTGACGAATTTGTGGTGACGTTCCTATAAACTGTCATGAAAATCGTCACATATTAGCAAGTGGTGCATGGGCCTCAATTGTACTGCCTTTATGACGGACATCGAGGGACTGTCATGGAAATTGTCATGGATCGACTAGCTAGGCCTAGCCTTTTACTTCTTGATCCATGATTGGACCGTCATGGATGGCTCCTGATGATGTGTCGTGCATGCCCTTTGTCTGGCCCACATGTCAGTTGGAAGCAATCGACGTGTAGAAAAAAAAGAGCAAAACTGTGAAGGAGCGCGCGCGAAGGAAAATTTTAAGTCACGAGCGCGGGGAGTGAAATTGTAAGCCAACCCATTTAACTACAGAGTCCACACCAGCCTAACCCTAGTTACCTTTCTCCCATCTCCCGTACCAACCATAGCCGCCGCCACTTCACCTTCCTCCTCTCGCCGCTCCATGTCGGTGCCTGCACCGACGGGCCGGCCCCGAACCACACCGCGTCGAGCCCCTCCACATCTATACCGCCCGGGACTCCTCCCCATTCCACGGCTCTCCCCATTCAGATCGGCCCCTCGAGTTATTGCATCCCAGTCATACCCCTCGATCTGAGGCGGCAGCGGTGGCGGGGGGACCAACTGCCGGATTTGGATGGCCCTAAGGTCGCTGGCGGCGTGCATTGATCCAGCTCCATCTGGCGGCGAGCTGAGGTGAGGTACAACCGTACAGGAGGTGGCAACACAGCCACGGATGCAGAGTACATTGGCGACCTGTGGCTCGGTCAAATTGTCCGTCAGCCGCCCCACCGTCGCTCCCCTCATCATCGTGGTCGTCTTCTCCATCCGCGGTGCGCAGCCTCCTCTATGCGTCGCCGTTCACCTTCTCCAACCGGAAAGACCCAGTACGTACCTCTGCACCGGTCCCATACCCTACCGTTCCCCTCTGCTCGTCTCCGCTAATATAAGGTTTATTGGAGCTCTGCAGAGGAGTACAGAGTACCACCAGGACGAGCAAAACACTTGGGGCAGAACACCGGCCATGGATTGATCTAGCCGTACCTGTTAAAGGATGGCTGGAGGCCTCGTTGGCCATGTTGAACCAGTACAGAGAAAACATCTGGGCGTCTACCTTGTTCGACATTAAAACGAACAGCAAGGGCAGAAGCACCACTGAGGGTTACTCGTTCATTACTGATTGTTTGTGATTTGTTCCTTTCTAGTCACATTGTGAAGCACATTCATTTTTTGTACTGCAAACAAAAAGTATTAGGCAAATCTCCGTTCTTGTTGCAGTTCAAGCATTGTTTTGTACTTGTACACTTATAATTCAGAGTAATGGCCTGCAAGATTTATCCTGTCAGCTTTTAGTATTAAGAAACTCATACCATTTTATATCTAACTGAAGAAAAACTCATATTTGCAGATTCTGTAGGTAAATTTTACTGCAGTGTCCAATGTTTCTGCATGCACATAATGGTGATGGATCCCACACCGGTCAGTGCATCTAATGGTCTTTGTACAGCTAAAAACATTTTTCACTTGGTGATGATATCTGCACTGCCCTTGCCTGCATAATTTGAATATCTCACATGGACTAGAAACATTTTTTTACTTGGTGATGATATCTGCACATCCCTTTCCTGAACATGCCCTTTATGTTATTCATACACTTTACTCAAGCATCTATTTGCCCTTATGTTCTGCTAGGGCTCAATGTTTTCTGGAAGTAAGCTTGACTGAAAATACACGTAATTCAATGCTTGTTCTTCTAACTAAAAATTCAGTTCATGATTCTGGTCCTATACTTACTGAAATGATTACTATAGAGGTCAAAAAGCTTTCAAATTCAAGAATAAGGAGAGTATTTTCTGTTTTCTTTCCGCCAATTTCTTTTCATATAAATATGACATTTATTGTTTATAGTTAATGGGCTTGTTTTAGCTATGCAGTTTTCAACCTATATGATTTCTGGTTATTGGATAATAAACTTTCATGTAGCTCTCGACTGCCCACACATGTAGCTGTACAATTTAATCTCTAGATACATCATACATGCAAATTCTATCTCCCTGTCTCCTTCTATAGGTACCTAAAATACTTGACAAAGAAGCGAAATGACAAACAAGCCGCTTGAAGTTCCATGTGCTGTGTCAAATCTTATTTTTTTGTACAATGAATCAGAACTCTTAGTGCTCTAATTCCTGTGCAATGCTTTGTGCCAAAATCATATAATTGCAATGTACTTAACTGCTACTTAGCGACTTGAAAAGGCAACAATCTTGAAAAATCTAATGAAGAAGATAACATTTATTTTGTGGTGCACCCATTTTTCTTGTTGTGCACATGTAGATAGATGACTAGTTACTCTGGATTTATTTCGGAGCTCGCTGTATTACTTATATAGTTTTGTATGTGTTTTGGATTTTATGCAAGTTTTTAGCAGGAATTACTTGGGTCTGAATAGCTTCCTGAAAGCATTGGTGATGTATTGTTGGAGATTAAAATCAGCTAGCAGCGCATATTTTAATGGTAGTCATGTTACTTGATTTTTTTTATAAAATGCTTATAGTGATTTCTAGGTATGCATGTGTCATTTTGATATTAGTGGAGGACTGAAAATATGCTTCATGACAGACATGTTGACTGAAATATACATATTTAATAATATTTCATGTTCTTTGTTTTAGTAGGACATTTATTTCAATGATCTTAGTAAAGATTTGTTCTATCCACATATAGTAACTGATTGATGCCCTAATTTTCCAGGATAGATATTCCACCAACCATCTCACTCTTAATATTTATATTTGACCTATTTTTGTGTTCTTTTTGCATGCCAAATCCTTTTCTGCCTGCTGCTAAAATGTGCATGTTAATTGAAATATCTGATGTTGCTGTATATTGTTCCCTGCACTTGTCATTTTTTTGCGGGTGAGCTAATTAGTGTCATTTTAAATAGAGGTTTGTCTGAATGATTCCCATAATAGATTTCTCATGTCGATAGTTCTCACATTTTTTTCTGCTATTCTTTTGCAGGTAATTGAGATAGAACAGAAGACACTTGAGTTTGGTTTAGAAGGGTTACTCCACTTGGATAGCACAGTGATACTACTGTCAACACGATACACATATTATGTGTATCTAAATGTCCAGTGTGACTGATTTGTAATTTTAATATGTTATTTTGATCAGAATTTTGTAGTTGTGCACTCCAGTATTGTTTTTTTTTGCTAAATAGAGATTATTTACTTCTTTCATGTGGATCAAATATTCGGCATGCTGGGCCGAAGATGGGTTGGACAAGCCAAGGCCAATAATAATCTGGAACATGCTAGTATAATTAATGTGTACAAAATGCAAACTAGAAAGAATATAAAATATTAAATAAATGCATGAAGGCCCAATCCACCATGATGCCACATCAGCTGCCACGTCATGTACATCCATGACGGATAGGTTTGTCATGAAGTTTTGGGCTTGTTCAGGGCCGGACGGGCCTAGGGCAAATCGATGACGGCCAAAAATCCGTCATGGAGTGCACATTATCAAATTATGACGCGATATACATGACAGGTTACAAATCCGTCATGGACGCCCATCCATGATAGTTTTTCACTATTTTGTGACGGACTGATACTGTCATGGATTAACAAATTTCTTGTAGTGCACCTAAGCCTAACCATTAGGGTTTACGGTGACTCGGGGTCGACGGAGCCACCTATGCCTAACCATTAGGGTTTACGGTGACTCGGGGTTGACGGAGCCACCTAAGCCTAACCATTAGGGTTTACGGTGACTCGGGGTCGACGGAGCCACCTAAGCCTAACCATTAGGGTTTACGGTGACTCGGGGTCGAGGAAGCCACCTAAGCCTAACCATTAGGGTTTACGGTGACTTGGGGTCGAGGAAGCCACCTAAGCCTAACCATTAGGGTTTACGATGACTCGGGGTCGACGGAGCCACCTAAGCCTAACCATTAGGGTTTACGGTGACTCGGGTCGACGGAGCCACCTAAGCCTAACCATTAGGGTTTACGGTGACTCGGGGTCGACGGAGCCACCTAAACCTAACCATTAGGGTTTACGGTGACTCGGGGTCGACGGAGCCACCTAAACCTAACCATTAGGGTTTATGGTGACTCGGGGTCGACGGAGCCACCTAAACCTAACCATTAGGGTTTATGGTGACTCGGGGTCGACGGAGCCACCTAAACCTAACCATTAGGGTTTATGGTGACTCGGGGTCAACGGAGCCACCTAAACCTAACCATTAGAGTTTACGGTGACTCGGGGTTGACAGAGCCACCTAAACATAGGCTTCCAATGCATGATATAACATAACCATCTAATTATCCAGTGCTAACATAACCATCAAATAGTCTTCCAATGCTAACATAATCATCAAAACCTAGTGCATGAGAAATCATAATCTGAAGTCTAGCAAGCATAACACAGAATATTTGATCTAGCAAACATAACACACATAACGCACAATACTTACGACAGTTCAACATATTATAAAGTACACAACCATTGTTCACAATACATAGTGGAGTTTAGATGCATAGTTCATCCTTTTCTCACAAAAGGATGAAAAGCATATCTACTACATACATACATAGCCATAGTTCATCTTAGAGAAGTTCACATTTAGTAGAGCCATACACTACACAACCATCATGCCCAAAAGGTCAGCATTGCCCACTACTCTCATATTCATTTTCTTCACTTCTCTAAGATGGCCTGGATCCCCTTGATCTTCTCCTTCAGCTTCTCCTCTGCCCTAATCAGCTCAGCAATCTGAAGCTCTAGCTGCCCCTTCTCTTCACCATGCTTTTCCTTCCCCTTGAGAAAATCAGCAACCTGAAACTTCAACTCTAGCTTATCTTGGGTGAGCTTCTCCTCAGACTTTGTGAGCTCTGCATTCTTCAACTCCAAGTTCATCTTAGCTTCAGTAAGCAATTGCTTATCAGTAATATGCTTCAACTTCAGGTTCTGGATGACTGTAGCTTGAGCTCTTGTCAGGTTCAGTAGCACATCATAATTCTGCTTAAACTTCTCAAACTCTGCATCTTTCTTTGCCATCTGTGCATTCATATCAGCCACCAGTTCACTTCTGCATTCATGCTGATATGTAATGGCAGACTTCTGCATCTTTGTATCCTCTTTTGATCTTTTCTTCATGATTTTAGGACATTAGCCTGCCATGTTACCTAAGAAGAAGCAATTGTCGGGTGCTGAAACAAGAAGGAAAAAGAAAGAAAGTGATCCGAAAATTCTACCATTGAAGGATTCTTTGAATAAGTTCTTTACATCTTCAAGCAATGTTGATGTCATTGAAGAACAGGGGCAAGAAACTACTCCCGAAGAAACCTTTTTTGAAGCACTGAAGTATTATTGTTGTCGATGGAGTCAGTCTAATTTGGTTCTTATTTGAGGTAATTAATCATGTCATGTTAGTTTCATTTTGCGATTTTTTAGTATTATTGTTGTTGATGGAATCAATTCAAATTTGGTTATTATTGTTCTCGATGAAGTCATTTGAATTATTATAGTCAAATTTTAAACTAAAGATGTGTGACTAAAAGTTACTCTTAATAAGTCATATATATAACGCACACGCATACATATATATGGTCTTAGGACTTAGGACATAGGGGCCCATGTTGTCGAGTTCGCCTAGGCCTCCCAAAACATAGGGCCGGCCCTGAGTATCATATACTAGTATTATGCATATGATACTAGTATATGATACTATATCCCTAATGCATAATATCATATGTTGATATCATAAAGGATTACATTTATTGTCATGCATGACACAAAGCAGCACATCATTTAATATGATACTCAAGCCTCTATTTCTTCATTTAATTCTATACCACTCATCAAAATTGCTTAGTTGACATGCATTATACTACCTATGATACTCCCATTACGGATAACCTAAGTTATATATTATTGATCTTACGCGAAGATTTGTGTAGAAATCAGCAGGAGATTGCACAACAAGGATACCACGGAATCATCTGCAAAAAAAGCTGATGTTCGAAGCCAACCTGCAACGAATCTCCATGCTGATCTGATCTGATCTGCATGCATGCACACAGAATTAAGCAAGTTGACTCCAACTACTGCCGATTTTCAGAATAATTATGAGGGAATCTTATCATCTTCTTGCTCATCTTGTCTGAATAGTTGTTCTACCAATGATGATGCTACTTAGGCAGAAATCATCGACACACAATGCAGACAGTACAATTGCAATTGCAATTTGCAGATAGCTGACAACTTAATGGCGAGTAGGAAGCAATTAGCTCCATCGATCCGTGTCAGATCAACAGGTGATTAGCCTGCTGCCTCGATTGATGTGGACTATTCTCGTGGGAATTTAAATGCACAATTATTTCAGACAAGGTAGTACAATTATTCCTGCATCTGCCCAACCTGGTCCATAGATGAGCTTGACATTAAATAATTTAGCAAAAAACTATTTCTAGATGTTCAAAAATTGTGACAAAAAATGTGACGCGTACCTTTTAAATGATAAGAATGTTTGTAACTTGTCATGGTAAGTAGAGACGTCTCTTTTCCTAGCTAGCTCTAGATTGTGATCAATGGACGTAGGATGCATTTTTGTCACAACTGCGGGATGCTGGAATTTTACACCGAACAATTTAGGTCTGCTATCTTCATTGCAGGAACCAGAATTTTATTTTGAAATGAAATGCATGTGAAAACAGATCATCGCAACACACACAAAAACTTCAGTAGTTGTTTTAATGGGTTATATGTAAGAAAAAAACATTATTATCATGCTTTAAATTTTACGTTTTTGACAAAGAAAATATATTAATACCGCGAAGATACCAATTACACCTGGCGTCTGTACCAACAACATGTCCAAAGGCATCAAGAATACACACAACCAAATAAATAAATAAAAAGAACAGAAGAAAAAAGACCATGCCACGGTGATGAATCACTAGCATCAGGAGCACTCTAACCACCACCAAAGACAACACCCATATACAAAAGAGGTTCTTCAAAAGCAACACCTTCAAGAAAGAAACAATGCACAAGCGTTGTCGTTGCCCAATCAAAGATCTTGACTATATTCACCCTAGAGAAAGTCCAAGTTCACCCAAAAACAATGCCTTCAACAAGGCCATTACTAGGTGCAACCAATAAAGTCCAGACTTTGGGTTTTAACCCTGGGAATCGAGACTCGATACTCAAGAAGCAACACCAAAAATGCAGTCCTCCAATGCTGTCACCCCCGCTTGCCGAGGCCGCTGTTGCAAGTCATCAAACACCTGGCGCACAGTCTTCATCGTATCCAATACCCCCTTCCGCCAAAGCTTCAAGACCTTCAATTGTAGCCGCCATGACTGTCTCCACCTCTATCAATGCCTTGGAAATCTTGACTTAGAAATGCACCAATAAGAAAGTGAAACTTCGCGCGGCGCCCTCTTGAAGCCGTGCTGGCTGATAATGTGAGCGTGCGCGATCGAAACATTTTTGATCTAGATATTTAGGAGCGACATATGCAAATCTGTATAGATCTCCGCGGAGAAGACCGAAACTTGTCGGCGGCCAGATTCAAGAGGTCGACATCCGGTAGAAAGACAACTTGGCGAAATAAGAGCGCTAGGGCCAAACCACCATTATTAGGGCGAAGCCAGCAGCCCCCACGCCACCCTCCTCCTGATCCAGACCTGTAGACAAAGGTCAGCGACGCCGCATCATGCCACCCGCCGTCCAAGCGGCCACCGCAACCGCCGTCACATCGAAGAGGCCCCCCCGCCGTCCAAGCGGCCACCGCAACTGCCGTCACATCGTGTGCGTTTCTATGCACCATAGCTATACACTTATGTTTGTATCTATATGATGCTTTATTTCAAGTTAATAAAATATACTCTCTGTCGAGAACTTTTTGGATTGTTAATGGCGATGGATGTTGCATGTCACGAGCTCAGAATAGTCAGAAGGAACGATGATGCGGATACTGATGTTGCTGCTTAGCTTAGGCAGAAAGTATCGCATGGACGACACACACGCATTGACGACACACACGCATTGCAAAAACAATGCCTTCAACAAGACCATTATGATGTTGCTGCTCAATTGTTCATGACCTCTTTCAGTGACCAGATCGTTCGGGCAGGACGGCTTCTAATAGCACAGCTGTTGGTGTGTGTAATAGTCACCCAACCATAAAATTGACGTGCAACATACAGTATATCATTATCTCAGACAAATAGTACTGTACTGTTAGCTAAGTATGCTGTTGCGAGTAGCCTAGTGCCGGACTACCGGTGATGCGTGTATCTACACCTACCAACTAAGCTGGCCTAATCCAATCATGCAAGGAATAATATCATCTATCTAAAGACCACGTAGCAGAGAGATACTATTAATCAGCAAGAGATTGCAGCAGGTGGACACCACAAAATCAGTATCTTCATCTGCAAAAAGGTGTCGATCAACTCAGTTCGACCACCATGTTACAATTCTCCATGTTTGATTTGGGACGGGATTAAGCAAGTTGACGACTCCAACGATCGAGGCCAGAGCCATAGAATATGTGAGGCACATGTGCGGTTCCTCTGAATAATTATTGTACTTTTGCTGTGACCATGGTACGCAACATAATAGAGCTTTCCCATTCCACAAAACATAACGCAGACACAATGCAACAATGCTAGAGTTTGGGAGATTTCGCAAAACAGAACACAAAACATATTACAGTGCCAGTACTTCGCATATTGGTGGTTAGCGATTGTGGATGCAACTCCTCATAGTCTTACAACATTTCTATCCGATCCCTTATCGCCCATAAGGGAGTATATTTGTGTTTTTTTCTCCTATAATTCGCATGTAGCCGATCCCTTATCCCAGTTAGTGAAGTAAAAAACTTACTCCATCCTTTATCCCACGAGTATATTTACTCCGGCTCGAGGCGGCCGAGAAATTTTTTCTCTTCTTCTCTTCGCCTTCTCTGCTTCCTCTTCTCCCCCTCGCCCCGCCACCAGCGCGTTCCCTTGCCCTCCCCTCTCCTCGCAATGGGCGGTCGCGGTGGCCAGAAGTCCCCTCCGTCGATCCGCACTGCCACGCCCGTGAGTCATTGTCCGCCGCCGCTTCCTCGAGCCGCTGCTGCTCGCCTGATCCGCCCGCCCCACCCGATTCGAGGATTTCCCGGAGCTCCTTCCGCCGCGGCCGCCGACGAGGACCCACCTCGGCGTCTGGTAGGGCTCGTGGGGGACGTGGGCGGCGGAGATCACCGACCGGGAGACCCACAAGAGGAAGTGGGTTGGGTCGTTCCACACGGACGAGCTCGCTGCCATGGAGTACGACCGGCGGCAAGTCTGGTACCACAGCGTCGTCGCCCTGCTGAACGTCCCCTTCAGGACAGCGTCGGTCCACCTCGTCCCGCCGGAGCTGGGGGTGGTGAGCGCGGCAATGGTGCGGGAGGATCGACGGGCAAGGGAGCGCCTCAAGGCGGAGGCCGCCGCCGAGGCCTACATGGAGGACCTCCGCCTGAAGCACCCAGAGCTCGTGGAGGCGGAGCGGGCTATTTTCATCGCCAATGGCGGGGAAGTCATCGCCATCTCCGACGGCGAGGCGGAAGGCCGCGAGAAGGGCGGCGAGTAGGAGATCAACGTCAAGGAGTGGCAGAGCGTCTTCCCCAGCGACGACGACGGCATTGGCCTGGACCCAACTCCCACCGAGGGTGGCCTCACGAGGAAGGACTGGCTCGACCTCTAGTTCGACCGAATTTGAGTGCAGTTTAGTTTATGTTTTTAGTGTAGTTTAGTTTCTGTTTAAATTTATGTTGAACTTATGTTTAATTTGGATTGTTAAGACTATATATGTTGAACTTATATTTAAATGCATGCAAATTTTGGTTGAAATTTGATTAAATTTATGCAAATTTACGTTTTACTCTGCTAAGTTTAGAGGGTCGGCCAGAACCGGTCAAAATTTAGTGAAGTATAAATACTCCACTAAGATTTACTAGGCCTGATACTCCACTAATTTTTAGGGAATCGGTCGAAAATGCTCCTAGGAAGGAGATTAGCTCGGTGATCCTTCTCATGACGCGTCATATTTGGCTAGAGTGCAACACTAGGGTTCTTGAATGTATGGCCGTTGAGGGAGTCCTGAATTAGGGGGTGTCCGGATAGCCGGACTTCTGGACTATGAAGATACAAGATTAAAGATTTCGCCCCGTGTCCGGAAGGGACTTTCCTTGGTGTGGAAGACAAGCTTGGCGATACGGATATGTAGATCTCCTACCATTGTAACCGACTCTATGTAACCCTAGCCCTCTCTGGTGTCTATATAAACCGGAGGGTTTTAATCCATAGGACAAACAAGCACAACCAATCTCTCAGCCAGGTCACAGTAGGTGGTGAGGGAACCCCCAGCAGGTGCTCAGAACTCACACGAGCATCTAATTGGGCTCCAAGCACAGGAACCGGCCGATCTCCTAATTACAACATAGGCTTGCCTTCAATTCTCACAAACGTAATATGATAAAAATCCGGGACGCCTCGCCGCCGGAAACCAGCGGGAGCAAAGAACCCTGGCTCGCTCGCCTAGGGAGAGAAAACAACCTGTGTCACATGTACGAATACGTTACAAGGCCATGAAACAACAAGCAAAAAAGGAAAAAGAATAGAAGAAGCAGCGAGCCGGCAAAGGAGGTGGACGCCGGCGTTGTCGTCGATGAAGATAACCCTGCAGCCGAAGCAGCCAGCCGGCAAAGGTAACCCTACAGCTATCTCATTCACATCATACATGCACCGTCGTAGCATGCAACCAGGCGCGAGCGTTTCCATGTTACGTTATAACTGTCATGCTCAAGTCATGATAGAGTGCACACGTGTCGGGCTACCTCAGTGGACGATGCATGCCTAATGCTCTTTATATCTACAAATTCTTGACACAAATATAAAATTTTCTCTTTGGGTACATCGTTTAATTGATGGAGAAAAATACAACCTAATTTTTATATAATAAATATGAACGCATGTCAGTTCTCAGCCATGGGAATTTTTTTGGTAGACAGGTGTTTGAACCATGGGGTTCAAATATAAATTTTACCCACAAAGGTGAACATCAAATAAAAATTCAAAAAGAAAACCACCCAAATTCCATATAAATATCTGGTGACGTGTGTATATGTCTGCACAAGGAAATAACAAAGACAAAAAGCAATCCTATCCTGCTACCACACGTACATCTGATCACGTGTCAAGGGAAACATCCATATCAATTTTAATCTCAAAGAAATCAAAATGCTTAAATATGCAATTACATACTTTCTTTTTCGGGAAAAAGTTTAAGAAACATTTCATATATTCTATAGTTCTATGCTTTCTATTCCTATTTTGTTATCTGAAAGAATCTGTATATATTCATATAAATAGAATCGTGTCCCTTGAATATGCTGCAATAAAAGTTATATTGTATTTACTATTTATTTATACCCATCTCAAAAACTACATTTTTGCATTGTAAGAAATTATAGAATCATATGACAATGTTAAAATATAGAATTTCTATCCCGTGCACAAGTTGGCCCAGATGTATTTGGCAAGGCAACCCAATCGACCTGACAAGATTGTTACATCTAAACACACACAGAGACTCATCCATGCTCCCGTACAGGCTCCGTGAGCTAGACTAATTCACTACACAATTCACTTATGCACACTTGGAAATGAAATATTATGTATGGACGTCTGGCAGATAAAAGCTAGGACGGCAATCTATCCAACAATGATGATCATCTAGCCAAAGGAAAGGCAAGACAGAATGATGCATCCAATACACGCCCACAATCCTCTAAGAAAATTTATTTATATTTTATATTTAGAAAAAGAACAAATGATATTTTAAGATAAGGAAAAAGGGTCAAGATTTATAAACTCATGAAACCTCTATGCCGCAAGGTTTTTCACAAGTAACGTTGATCGGTTGATGAGTTGTGGCTGGATTACAATAGGAAATATTCTCCAGGACTGTTGATTACAACTAGGTACATCCATAAGAAATGAAAATATGTGTTGTAAAAAAACATTTCATAACAAAATATTTAAAAACTAATATATACATTAGTGTCCGAACAATTAGTAAAGAATGATGCATCAGAAACGACATCTCAACTTACCAACTTACATCAACCAATAATCAAATATAAGAGTGCGGGCGAGACAGAGGCAGGCGTGCTCACTGGGGAGGCCAGAGCAGCAGGGGGGGAGGCGGGTGGTGGAGGAGGCGCCGACCTCAGATCTGGTGAGGAGACCAGCGCTGACGAGAGGAGCTTTAGCCTCTGCTCCTCAGAGAAGAATCAGGGGGCCCCCGGAGCCAGGCGCACCGGTCGGAAAGGGGGCGGGGGCAGCAGGCCCCGCGGGCGGGGCACCGGCGAGGCGGGGGGGGGGGGGGGGGGGCGGAGGCGGCGCTCGAGGTCGGGGGAGTGGAGCGCCCCAACGGATACATGAGCGGAGTTCTACCACTTGCACCTTACTCGGTATTGTGCCGCGTCCGTCGGTGGAGTCTGGCGAGTTCGTCCTGGACTCTGCCCCCCGTCCCCGCGCATTCAAGTGCTCGCGCCCACCGGCCGCCTTCAATGCAGTCAGCCGCCCGGAGCCTCCGCCAGGCGCATTCAAGACACCGTCTCCTCGCCCAGGGCCTCTCCGGCCGCCTTCAATGCGGCCACCCGCCTCCGCTCCATCATCACCATCCCTCCCTGCCCGTCCACGCGAGTCAATGCGGCGTCTGGCTCCCCATCCGCGTCGCGCCATGTCCCGTCCGCGCCTCGGGAGGAGGTGGGATGGACCGTTGTGCAGGGGCCGCGCCGTCCGCGACGGGACGCGCCTTCAAGCCGGGGCCCTGCCGCCCCATCCCATCCCGTGCCGCGCGACCTCGAGGAGCGGTGCCGGGCCAGTCTCCTCCGCTTCAAAAGGCGCACAGAGGGACTCTGCTCTCGCTGCCTCGCTCCCAAGCACCACCGCGCCACTGCCTACAGAGATCCCGTGCGCTGCCTCTCCGAGCACATCGAGAGAAACTGCCCGCTGCGTCGTGCGCCCAGGCCGCGCCCCGCCACGTCCGCCGGCCCCCCGCCTCGCTCCTCGCCTGGCGCCTCGGGTGCCCGGTCCTGGGCTGCGGTCGTCGCCAACCCCACCCCTCTGCCTTCGTCCGCTTCCACGCCCCCCCGCCTGATGGCTCGCGTTTCGGCTGGCATTGGTGCGCCGGATGCGCGCCCGGAGGAGGATTCCTGCATCATCCCCTCCTCGTTCGACCTCGACCGTGACATGCTGGAGTGGGAGCAGACGGCAGCCATCGCCTGGGCCATCAACGCGCCACGGCGCCTTGAGGCGCTCGACGTCGACCGCGCCATCCGGAAGCAGTTCCGCCTCAGCCACGCGGACGTCGCCGTCACTCCGTACCATCCGGTGGAGTTCCTCGTCAAGTTCGAGCGCAAGGCTCACTGTGACGAGGCGCTCGCTGCTAGGTGGGTGCACGCTGGCGGCGCCATCGTCCACATCCGGCCATGGCGCCCGCTAGAGCGCGCCTTTGGCGCCGCCCTCAATTTCCGGGTTCGGCTCTGCCTGGAGAACGTCCCCGACTACGCCTGGACTCCCTTCATCGCCGAGCGCATCATCGGGCGCCGTTGCTCCCTCGACCGCCTTGAAGACCACTCCGCACTTCGAACCAACTCCGAGACGCTCGACCTCTGGGCTTGGACTGCCGACCCCAACCTGATCCCGAAGATCATCTGGCTCACGTTCACCACGCGCCCGTCCGGTGGCCTGCAAGTGTTCGCGAACGTCGCTAGGCCGTCAGGCTGCAAGCGCGGTGCCACTTTCCGGGTGTTGGTGCACTTGGACTTGGTGGAGGACCACTCCAACGCACCTCTAGATTGCTACGTCTCTGACGGCCGCGCCGAGGCATTTAGCCCTCCCTCTCTGCCCGTTGTCTGGCACAAGGGCTCCGTCGACGGCGTCCTGCCCCCGCTCGGGGCTTCCCTTGCCCCGCTCGATGTGCCTGGTGGCTCCAGGGCTGCTGCGCCGCGCCGACGTGACCGTGGCAAGGACGACCACCCCCGCCAGATGCCAAGACGCCGCGATGACACCGACGACTTCGACGACGATTGGCACCGTGGCGCTAGCCGGGATGGCCGCTCGACCCCCTACTGCCTCTGTCCAACTGCATGGTCGGGCTTGCCCTCTCCCCTGTTGTGCGGCGCCTTGACGAACCGATGAATGAAGCCTGGTCCTTCTCTGCGCCGAGCCTTCCGCAGCTGGGCGACGAAACCCCACCGACAGCTTCTCCCCCGCTCCCTGTCATCGCACGTCCGGCGGCTATCGAGACATCTGTTGCTTTCGTTCCGGCTGCTGCTGTCGTCCCCGTGCTGGACGCGGCCGCAGCACCGGTCTGCGAGGCCTTTGCTCCCTGTGGGGCGGCAGATGCGCCTCCCAGCGATGCGCCAGACGCGGACGTGGTCGCCTCACCGCTCGATCCTCCTGAGGGCGCTCAGGTGCTTCCGGCAGCTGTCGCTGATGGTGTTGCTGCCCTTGCTCTGCTCACCATGCAGGCCTCTAGCTCGGCCATGCAGTGCGAGGCCCCTTTGGACCTCTTCCTCGCCCCTGTGGCCGACGCGCCGCACGCTCCTTTGCTGCCTACCCCAGTGGCCCGCAAGGGCAGGGGCGGCATGCCGGTCGCCGCCACTCGCCGTAGTGCATGGCTGGACAAAAAGAAGACCAAGGCCCCACCCGGTTCCGGCTCGGAGGCGGTCCAGGAGCTCATCGCACGGGTCTGCGGCGTTCTGGACCTGTCCATTGCCTACGACGACAAGGCCAAGAAAGCCTACCTCGACCTGTTCTCTACTCCACTTGCGGCCCCGGTGGTCCAGGCGATCGCTGGGCTGGTGGCGCACGCCAAGAGCATCTCGCAGAAGAAAGGAAAGAAGAGCAAGAAGGCCACCCTGGAGCTTGCAAACGTGGTTGCCCAAGCCAATGTTGAGTAAATCTGCCATCTGTTTAGGCCCGATCACTTCCCTGCGGGCTGAAAGTGTTGTACTCCTTTTTCTGCTATTCGTCTTTCGACTTCGTCACCCTGAACCTCGACCCGCCGCGGCCAGACGCCGCCTATCTTCTCTTCAATGTAATCATGTGCTCAAGCCGCTAGCTTCAATCAGTGTTTTTGCGTCTGCATCGCTACAAGACTCCTCCCATCTCTGGCGCCATCATGCGCCCCACGAGGCCAACCCCGCGACAGGCGCCCCCCGTGCAATTTTCAAGTTTCCCATATGGCGCAATCTGACGTAAGAATCATCTGCTGGAATGTCTGCGGTCTCAACTCCCCCGCTCGCCGTGATGCCGTCCGCGACATGGTGCATGACGCGCACGCCACCATCGTTTGTCTCCAAGAGACAAAACTGCAATTAGTGGACGACTCCATCATCCGGGGCATGCTTCGCCCATGCTTTGTTGCAAACTACTTCGCCCTGCCTGTGGCCGGCACTCACGGCGGAATGATTCTTGCCGTCTCCGACCGATTCTTCTCCATGTCGGACCGCCACGCATCAACGGCCACCATTTCTGCCACAATCAACATGCTCAACGATAACGTCGCCTGGACTATCTCGTGCGTCTACGGCCCTCAAGGAGAGCAAGACAGGCTGGCTTTCATTGAGGAGTTGAGGGCTCTTTCTGCCGTCACTAGGAGTGAGTGGCTTTTACTGGGTGACTTCAACCTCATCACTAAAGCGGCAGACAAGAACAACAGCAACATAAACCGCCGACTCATCGGAAAATTCAGGAGGGCCCTGGACTTCATGAAATTAAAGGAGCTTCATTTATGTGGTCGGCGGTTCACCTGGTCCAACGAACAGGCTAGTCCAGTCCTGACAAAGATTGACCACGTTTTTCACTCCGACGACTGGGATATGCTCTTCCCAAATGCCCACCTCCAGGCCATCTCCACGGCCTGCTCAGACCACGCACCGCTATACCTTCAGGGATGTGTTGACAATCCAAGGAAGCCGTCCTTCAAGTTCGAGGAGTTCTGGTTGCGCCTCCCTGGCTTCCACGAGGCCGTCTCCGTGGTTTGGAACAAGCCCCTCCAGGCTCATGACGCGATCCACAGGATACACATCAAGCTGTGTAGGACTGCGAAGGCCTTGCATATGTGGCAGAAGGAGAAGGTCGGTGTGCTTAACACCCAGATCTCGGTGGCGAAAGAGATCATTGGGCGGCTAGATGTTGCAGAAGAGGGACGGACCCTCTCTAAGCCTGAAAGGGAGCTTCGGCGTCAGCTCAAGGCATCCTACCTTGGTCTCCTCGCCATTCAGAAAATCAAGCTCAGGCAGCGTTCGAGACTAACCTGGACCAGGCTCGGTGATGCCGCCACC
Source organism: Triticum urartu (assembly GCF_056163025.1). Taxonomy (NCBI): domain Eukaryota; kingdom Viridiplantae; phylum Streptophyta; class Magnoliopsida; order Poales; family Poaceae; genus Triticum; species Triticum urartu. The sequence continues at coordinate 25,981,689 of NC_141877.1, read as the reverse complement.
AAGCTCTTTCACGCTCGGGCAAATGGCAGAAGGCGCAAGAACTTCATCCAATCCATCAGGACCAACACCGGGCTGGCGATTACCAAGGAAGATAAGGAGCAAGCTCTCCATGATCATTTCCAGGGGCACCTCGGAACGGCCACGCAACGGACGAAACGCATAGTTTGGGAGAACATCGGAATCCAACACCACGATCTTTCAGAGTTGGACGCCCCTTTCGACGAGGATGAAATTAAGGAGGCAGTTTTTTCCTTACCTTCGGTCAAAGCACCCGGCCCAGACGGTTTCATCGGTTCCTTCTTCAAGTCCTGCTGGGAGATCATCATGACCGACGTCGTGAATGCAATCATGCAACTGGCTAGCCTCTGCGGCGATTGCGCGGGCCTGATAAATTCAGCAAACATTATCCTGCTGCCAAAAAAGGCAAACACCACCTGGATTGGGGACTACCGTACAATCAGCCTCATTCATAGCATATCCAAGATCTTCTCCAAGCTATTGGCAAACCGTCTTGCTCCGATGCTCCCTGCGCTAGTCTCCAATTGTCAGAGCGCCTTCGTGAAGAAGCGGTACATCCATGATAATTTCCTGCATGTTCAAAACTTGGTGAAGGAGCCGCATCGCACTCAAACGCCCGGCCTCTTCCTCAAACTGGACATCTCAAAGGCTTTTGACTCCGTGGGCTGGGCCTACCTGCTGGAGGTGCTTCAGCAACTCAGGTTTAGTCAGCTGTGGCGGGACTGGATTTGCATGTCCCTCGCAACATCTTCCTCCAGGATCCTGTTGAATGGGGACCCGGGCACCCCTTTCGCTCATGCATGCGGCCTGCGTCAGGGCGACCCCATATCTCCAATGCTATTCATCCTGGCCATCGACCCTCTCCAGCTTATGCTCCATGCAGCCTCTCTGGAGGGGATCCTCAAGCCGATCAAGGCTCGTTCGGCTACCTGCAGAGTCTCCCTCTACGCCGATGATGCTGGCATCTTCGCCAATCCGGACAAGGATGAGATCGACGCCATGGCAAAGATCCTTGCCTGTTTTGGCGAGGCTTCGGGCCTCATCACCAATGTAACCAAGACGGAAGTGTTCCCCATCCGCTGTCAAGGGCTCAATATTACAAACATCCTCTCAGGCTTCCCCGTGAAGATTGCCTCCTTCCCCACAAAGTACCTGGGCCTCCCCCTCCATACTGGCCGGCTCAAAAGAGCGGACCTCCAACCCCTCTCCGACAAGGCAATGGGCAGACTGCCGGGATGGAAGGGCAAAAACATCGCTAGGCCTGGAAGGGTCTCCCTGGCAAAGTCTGTCTTGTGCACTATCGCCACACACCACCTCACTGTGTTTCCCCTCCCGGTTTGGGCAAACCACAAGCTCAGCAAGATTTCACGAAATTTCATTTGGAGCGGCGACAACTTTGATAACGCGTCTGGGGGACACTCCCTGGTCAACTGGAAAACGGTGTGCAGGCCGAAGGCCCTTGGTGGGCTCGGGATCACGGACCTCGAGAGATTTGGCAGGGCTCTCCGCCTGCGCTGGCCTTGGCTCATGTGGACCGACCCTAACCGGCAGTGGGTGGGCTCCGCTCTACCCTGCGACGAGGCGGACATGGCGCTGTTCAGGGCTTCCACCGCCATCGCGCTGGGGAACGACCGGAAATCCTTGTTCTGGCATGACAACTGGACGGGAAAGGGCCCTCTGCGATTGCTTGCCCCCGAGCTTTACACCATCGCCACGAGAAAGCAGAGATCGGTCATGAAAGAGTTTCAGGACAACAACTGGATCAGATCAGTTGCCAGACTGAGCACACCAACACAGCTGCAAGAGTTCATTACGCTGGCAACTCTGGCTTCGCAAACCATGCTGACCCCAGAACGCGAAGACACCATCTCTTGGCGTTGGAACCCAAACGACACCTACTCCTCTGCCTCAGCCTACACGGCCCAGTTCTGCGGATCCTTCCCCAGGTTCACGCCGTCCAAGATTTGGGAGGCCCATGCAGAACCAAAGTGCAAACTCTTCTCCTGGCTGGTCCTCCATGGGAAAACCCTAACGGCAGACATGCTAGCTATTCGTGGCTGGCCTCATAACCCCATCTGTCCTCTCTGCCTGCGGGCACCGGAAACTGCAAACCACTTGTGCAAGGACTGTCCGTTCGCGGTGGCGGTTTGGTCGCATGTACAACGATGGACAGGGGACGCGCTGGCGGCCCCGATGGCAACGCCGCCTGCCACGAGTATCTCTGAATGGTGGGACTCGCTCATCGCCCCGCTCTCCAAGGAAGATAGTCGACGTCGCAACGTTCGCTTCCTCTACACCATCTGGAATATATGGAAGGAGCGTAACCGTCGCATCTTCAACAGGACCCGCCTAACTCATGTGGAGGTGGCTGCCCTCGCGTTCGGCGACATAAGACAGAGGGCCATGGCCTTCGGCAGGGCCCAAGTGGCGACCGGCATTGGCTGACCCGTAAGCTAATGCGTTTTGTAGGGGTTTTCGTCAGGTTCCTTAGAAAAACCTGTCACCTCTGTACATATAACCCTCTCTTTTTTGTCTGAAATGCAAAGGCAGTGCTCCTGCCGGTTCCTCGAAAAAAAATATATAAGAGTGCGAGAAAAAAACATCACTTAGAGAAGAAGTATGCATCAACTAACAAATACAACTGGGAAAAGGGTCAGAAAGTTACATATGTGCAACAAAATAATCATAATTATAATTTTAAATTTCAAAGGATAATATTATTAAAAAGATAGACACTAATATAGCACTGAAAAAAGGAAAACTGAAAGATAGTACATGATTTCAATGTTGAAATTGAGACATCAATGTCTTCCTTCTTTTGTCTTCACTCGAAATTGAGACACAACCTTATAAACCTTTTAAAAAAATTCAATTTAGTATAATATTTTCTTTACTGGGAATGACATACGAATGACAATGTAGTTGATAAATCTAGCCGTGCATTTAAAAAAATTCAATTTAGTATAATATTTTCTTTACTGGGAATGACATACGAATGACAATGTAGTTGATAAATCTAGCCGCCCAAATGCACGGGTCACACTTCTAGTTTTTTTTAATGAAAGGGGTTTCGCCCGCCCAACTTTTTGTTAAGCCAAGGCAGAAACCAACACGTCCATAGAGTTTATAAGGTCTCGGCGCAAGCCAGAAGTAGCTGAAGCTTACTCCCTCCGTCCGCAAATAAGTGTACTTCTAACTTTTGTTTTAAGTCAAAGTTTTAAAATTTTGACCAACTATATAAAAAATAGTAATATATATATGACATCAAATTAATATATTATGAAAAGTATAATTCAAAACGGACCTAGGGATGCTAATTTAGTGCCATAAATGCTGCTACTTTTTTCTATGAAGTTGATCAAAATTTTAAAATTTTGACTGAAGACAAAAGCTAGAAGTACACTTATTCGCGGACCGGAGGGAGTACAGTTTTTTTCACCTACGTATACATACACGAGGGGAATAGTCGATTAGATGAACATGTGAGAACACACACAAAAAAAGCAGAGCAGCCCCCATGCAGTCGAAGCTAGACCCAGGCGATTCTAAGCAATTCCCCTCGCCGATGATCGAGCAGCCTGAAACACCGGAGAAGAAGAGCACCCCGCGTGTTCGAACACAATATCTTCCATTGATTTGTCAGAGAGCCCACCAAGTCCAGGATATAGCAAATGCCTCACCATTTTTCTGTTGGGGAACGTAGTAATAATTCAAAGTATTCCTACATGTCACCAAGATCAATCTAGGATATGATAGCAACGAGAGAAAGGGAGTGCATCTTCATACCCTTGAAGATCGCTAAGCGGAAGCGTTACAAGAACACGATTGATGGAGTCGTACTCACGGCGATTCAAATGGCGGAAGATCCGATCTAGCGCCGAACGGACGGTGCCTCCGCTTTCAACACACGTACAGCCCGAGGACGTCTCCTCCTTCTTGATCCAGCAAGGGGAGAGGAGAAGTTGAGGGAAAGCTCTGGCAGCACGACGGCATGGTGGTGGAGCTTGCGGTTCTCTGGCAGGACTTCGCCAAGCACTACGGAGGAGGAGGAGGTGTTGGAGGAGGGAGGGGCTGCGCCTGGGGAAGGGGTGCGACTGCCCTCTCTCTCCCTCACGATATATAGGGGGAAGGGGGAAGGAGGAGGCGCCCTAGGGTTTCCCTAGGGAAGGGGTGGCGGCCACAAGGGAAACCCTAGATGGGTTTGGGCGCCCCCACCCCTAGGAAACTTGCCCCCCAAGCCGGGAGGGGCGGCTGCCACAGGGGAGGCGCCCCCACCTCTCCAGGTTATGTGAGATGGGGTCGGACGGGCGCACAACCCCTTAGTTGGCTGGTGTGCCCCCTCCCCTTGGCCCATAAGGCCCCCCAACGCTTGTCGGGGCCTCCGAAACATCTTTCGGTCACACTGGTCGTCACCCGGTACTCCCAGAACGATTCTGGACTCCAATACCCTTCGTCCAATATATCGATCTTCACCTCCGGACCATTCGGGAATTCCTCGTCACGCCCGAGACTCCGAACAACCTTCAGTAACCACATACGATTCCCATTACAACTCTAGCGTCAACGAACCTTAAGTGTGTAGACCCTACGGGTTCGGGAACCATGCAGACATGACCGAGACACCTCCCCAGCCAATAACCAATAGCGGGATATGGATACTGATACGTCTCCAACATATCTATAATTTTTGATTTCTCCATGCTATATTATCTACTGTTTTGGACATTATTGGGCTTTATTATCCACTTTTATATTGTTTTTGGGACTAACCTATTAACCGGAGGCCCAACCCAGAATTGCTGTTTTTTGTGTGCCTATTTTAGGGTTTTGAAGAAAAGGAATATCAAATGGAGTCCAAACGGAATGAAACCTTCGAGAACGTGATTTTCTCACCGAACATGATCCAGGAGACTTGGACCCTACGTCAAGAAACAAAGGAGGAGGCCACGAGGTAGGGGGGCGCGCCTACCCCCTCAGGCGCGCCCTCCGCCCTCGTGGGCCCCCTGTTGCTCCACCGACGTACTCCTTCCTCCTATATATACCTATGTACCCCCAAACGATCAGATACGGAGCCAAAACCCTAATTCCACCGCCGCAACTTTCTGTATCCACGAAATCCCATCTTGGGGCCTGTTCCGGAGCTCCGCCGAAGGGGGCATCCATCATGGAGGGCTTCTACATCAACACCATAGCCTCTTTGATGAAGTGTGAGTAGTTTACCTCAGACCTTCAGGTCCATAGTTATTAGCTAGATGGCTTCTTCTCTCTTTTTGGATCTCAATACAATGTTCTCCCCCTCTCTTGTGGAGATCTATTCGATGTAATCTTCTTTTTGCTGTGCGTTTGTTGAGACCGATGAATTGTGGGTTTATGATCAAGATTATCTATGAACAATATTTGACTCTTCTCTGAATTCTTTTATGTATGATTGATTATCTTTGCAAGTCTCTTCGAATTATCAGTTTGGTTTGGCCTACTAGATTGATCTTTCTTGCAATGGGAGAAGTGCTTAGCTTTGGGTTCAATCTTGCGGTGTCCTTTCCCAGTGACAGTAGGGGCAGCAAGGCACGTATTGTATTGTTTCCATCAAGGATAACAAGATGTTTTTTTATCATATTGCATGAATTTATCCCTCTACATCATGTCATCTTGCTTAAGGCGTTACTCTGTTTTCATGAACTTACTACTCTAGATGCATGCTGGATAGCGGTCGATGAGTGGATTAATAGTAGTAGATGCAGGCAGGAGTCGGTCTACTTGTCTCGGACGTGATGCCTATATACATGATCATACCTAGATATTCTCATAACTATGCTCAATTCTGTCAATTGCTCAACAGTAATTCGTTCACCCACCGTAAAATACTTATGCTCTTGAGAGAAGCCACTAGTGAAACCTATGGCCCCCGGGTCTATCTTCATCATATTAATCTTCCAATACTTAGTTATTTCCTTTGCTTTTTTACTTTGCTTCTATTTTACTTTGCATCTTTATCATAAAAATACCAAAAATATTATCTTATATATATCAGATCTCACTCTCGTAAGTGACCGTGAAGGGAGTGACAACCCCTTATCGCGTTGGTTGCGAGGAGTTATTTGTTTTGTGCACGTATGATGTCTACACAACCTTCTTCTTGTAGACGTTGTTGGGCCTCCAAGTGCAGAGGTTTGTAGGACAGTAGCAAATTTCCCTCAAGTGGATGACCTAAGGTTTATCAATCCGTAGGAGGTATAGGATGAAGATGGTCTCTCTCAAGCAACCCTACAACCAAATAACAAAGAGTCTCTTGTGTCCCCAGCACACCCAATACAATGGTAAATTGTATAGGTGCACTAGTTCGGCGAAGAGATGGTGATACAAGTGGTATATGGATAGTAGATAATAGTTTTTGTAATCTGAAAATATAAAAACAGCAAGGTAACTAATGATAAAAGTGAGCGTAAATGGTATTGCAATGCTAGGAAACAAGGCCCACGGTTCATACTTTCACTAGTGTAAGTCCTCTCAACAATAATAACATGATTGGATCACATAACTATCCCTCAACATGCAACAAAGAGTCACTCCAAAGTCACTAATAGCGGAGAACGAACGAAGAGATTATGGTAGGGTACGAAACCACCTCAAAGTTATTCTTTCCAATCAATTCGTTGGGCTATTCCTATAGGTGTCACAAACAGCCCTAGAGTTCATACTAGAATAACACCTTAAGACACAAATCAACCAAAACCCTAATGTCACCTAGATACTCCAATGTCACCTCAAGTATCCGTGGGCATGATTATACGATATGCATCACACAATCTCAGATTCATCTATTCAACCAACACATAGAACCTCAAAGAGTGCCCCAAAGTTCCTACCGGAGAATCACGACGAAAACATGTGCCAACCCCTATGCATAGGTTCATGGGCGGAACCTGCAAGTTGATCACCAAAACATACATCAAGTGAATCACGTGATATCCCATTGTCACCACAGATACGCACGACAAGACATACATCAAGTGTTCTCAAATCTTTAAAGACTCAATCTGATAAGATAACTTCAAAGGGGAAACTCAATCCATTACAAGAGAGTAGAGGGGGGAGAAACATCATAAGATCCAACTATAATAGCAAAGCTCGCGATACATCAAGATCGTACCACCTCAAGAACACGAGAGAGAGAGAGGTCAAACACATAGCTACTGGTACATACCCTCAGCCCCGAGGGAGAACTACTCCCTCCTCGTCATGGAGAGCACTGGGATGATGAATATGGCCACCGGAGAGGGATTCCCCCTCCGGCAGGGTGCCGAAACGGGTCTAGATTAGCTTTCGGTGGATACGGAGGCTTCTGGCGGCGGAACTCCCGATCTATTGTGCTCCCGGATGTTTTTAGGGTATATGGAGATATATATAGGCGTAAGAGGTACGTCAGGGGGGCCACGAGGGGCCCACGAGGGTGGAGGGCGCGCCCAGGGGGGATGGGCGCGCCCCCTGCCTCGTGGCCTCCTCGTTGATCCCCTGACGTGCACTCCAAGTCTTCTGGGCTTCTTCTGATCCAAAAATAAGTTCTGTGAAGTTTCAGGTCAATTGGACTCAGTTTGATTTTCCTTTTCTGCGATATTCTAAAACAAGGAAAAAAATAAAAACTGGCACTGGGCTATGGGTTAATAGGTTAGTCCCAAAAATCATATAAAATAGCATATAAATGCATATAAAACATGCAAGGCTGATAATATAATAGCATGGAACAATCAAAAATTATAGATACGTTGCAGACGTATCAACATCCCCAAGCTTAATTCCTGCTTGTCCTTGAGTAGGTAAATGATAAAACAGAATTTTTGATGTGGAATGCTACCTAACATATTTATCCATGTAATTCTTTATTGTGGCAAGAATATTCAGATCTATAAGATTCAAGACAAGAGTTTAATATTGACATAAAAATAATAATACTTCAAGCATACTAACAAAGTAATCATGTCTTCTCAAAATAACATGGCCAAAGAAAGCTATCCCTACAAAATCATATAGTCTGGCTATGCTCTATCTTCACCACACAAAATATTTAAATCATGCACAACCCCGATGACAAGCCAAGCAATTGTTTCATACTTTTTATGTTCTCAAACTTTTTCAATCTTCATGCAATACATGAGCATGAGCCATGGACATAGCACTATAGGTGGAATAGAATGGTGGTTGTGGAGAAGACAAAAAGGGAGAAGATAGTCTCACATCAACTAGGCGTATTAACAGGCTATGGAGATGCCCATTAATAGATATCAATGTGAGTGAGTAGGGATTGCCATGCAACGGATGCACTAGAGCTATAAATGTATGAAAGCTCAACAAAAGAAACTAGTGGGTGTGCATCCAACTCTCTTGCTCACGAAGACCTAGGGCATTTTGAGGAAGCCCATCATTGGAATATACAAGCCAAGTTCTATAATGAAAGATTCCCACTAGTATATGAAAGTGACAACATAGGAGACTCTCTATCATGAAGATCATGGTCCTACTTTGAAGCACAAGTGTGGTAAAAGGATAGTAGCATTGCCCCTTCTCTCTTTTTCTCTCATTTTTTAGGCCTTCTCTTTTTTATGGCCTCCTTTTTTTCGTCCGGAGTCTCATCTCGACTTATGGGGAAATCATAGTCTCCATGATCCTTTCCTCACTGGGACAATGCTCTAATAATGATGATCATCACACTTTTATTTACTTACAGCTCAAGAATTACAACTCAATACTTAGAACAAGATATGACTCTATATGAATGCCTCCGGTGGTGTACTGGGATGTGCAATGATTCATGAGTGACATGTATGAAAGAATTATGAACGGTGGCTTTTCCACAAATACGATGTCAACTACATGATCATGCAAAGCAATATGACAATGATGAAGCGTGTCATAATAAACAGAACGGTGGAATGTTGCATGGCAATATATCTCGGAATGGCTATGGAAATGCCATAATAGGTAGATATGGTGGCTGTTTTAAGGAAGGTATATGGTGGGTTTATGATACCGGCGAAAGGTGCGCGGTATTAGAGAGGCTAGCAATGGTGGAAGGGTGAGAGTGCGTATAGTCCATGGACTCAACATTCGTCATAAAGAACTCACATACTTATTGCAAAAATCTATTAGTTATCAAACAAAGTACTACGCGCATGCTCCTAGGGGGATAGATTGGTAGGAAAAGACCATCGCTCGTCCCCGACCACCACTCATAAGGAAGACAATCAATAAATAAATCATGCTCCGACTTCATCACATAACGGTTCACCATACGTGCATGCTACGGGGATCACAAACTTTAACACAAGTATTTCTCAAATTCACAACTACTCAACTAGCATGACTCTAATATCACCATCTCCATATCTCAAAACAATCATCAAGTATCAAACTTCTAATAATATTCAACACACTCATAAGAAAGTTTTATTATTAATCTTGTATACCAAGCATATTAGGATTTTAAGCAAATTACCATGCTATTTAAGACTCTCAAAATAATCTAAGTGAAGCATGAGATATCAATAGTTTCTACAAAACAAATCCACCACCGTGCTCTAAAAGATATAAGTGAAGTACTAGAGCAAAACTATATAACTCAAAAGATATAAGCCAAGCACATAGAGTATTCTAACAAATTCCAAATCATGTATGGCTCTCTCAAAAGGTGTGTACAGCAAGGATGATTGTGGTAAACTAACAAATAAAGACTCAAATAATACTAGACGCTCCAAGCAAAACACATATCATGTGGCGAATAAAAATATAGCTCCAAGTAAAGTTACCGATAGAAGTAGACGAAAGAGGGGATGCCTTCCAGGGCATCCCCAAGCTTAGGCTCTTGGTTGTCCTTGAATATTACCTTGGGGTGCCTTGGGCATCCCCAAGCTCAGGATCTTTCCACTCCTTATTCCATAGTCCATCGAATCTTTACCCAAAACTTGAAAACTTCACAACACAAAACTTAACAGAAAACTCGTAAGCTCCGTTAGTATAAGAAAATAAATCACTTCAAGTTACTTTAATGAACTTATTGTTTATTTATATTAGTGTAATATCTACTGTATTCCAACTTCTCTATGGTTCATACCCTCCGATACTACTCATAGATTCATCAAAATAAGCAAACAACACATAGAAAACAGAATCTGTCAAAAACAGAACAGTCTGTAGTAATCTGGATCAAACGTATACTTATGGAACTCATAAAGTTATCAAATAAATTTATGGACCTGAGGAATTTATCTATTAATCATCTGCAAAAATAATTAACTAAATATCACTCTCCAAATAAAAATGGAAGCAATTCTCGTGAGCGCTAAAGTTTCTGTTTTTTACAGCATGATCAACAAGACTTTCCCCAAGTCTTCCCAAAGGTTCTACTTGGCACAAACACTAATTAAAAGCATAAAAACCACATATAAACAGAGGCTATATGAATTATTTATTACTAAACAGGAGCAAAAAGCACGGAACAAAAATAAAAATTGGGTTGCCTCCCAACAAGCGCTATCATATAACGCCCCTAGCTAGGCATGATGATTTCAACAATGCTCACATAAAAGATAAGAATTGTAACATAAAGAGAGCATCTTGAAGAATATTAATAGCACATTTAAGTCTAACATACTTCCTATGCATAGGGATTTTGTGAGCAAACAACTTATGGGAACAAGAATCAACTTGCATAGGAAGGTAAAACAAGCATAACTTCAAGATTTTAAGCACATAGAGAGGAAACTTGATATTATTGCAATTCCTACAAGCATATATTCCTCCCTCATAATAATTTTCAGTAGTATCATGAATGAATTCAACAATATAACCATCACTAAAGCATTATTTTCATGATATACAAGCATAGAAAATTTACTACTCTCGACATAAGCAAAATTCTTCTCAATCGGAATAGTGGGAGTATCATAAGAGACTCAAATACTATAAATTGTTTCCACATTAAAAGAGTAATGTTCAGAAAAGGGGTAATCATAATCATGACAAGTTTTATAATCACTACTTTTTATAGCATAAGTATCATCACAATAATCATCATAATTAGGAGGCATGCTATCATCATTATAAATTTGCATATCAAAACTTGGGAGACTAAAATATCATCTTCATTAAACGTAGCTCCCCCAAGCTTGGGACAAACATTAATTGCAGCAAATATATTCTCAAAAACATCATCTTCATCAAACATAGCATCCCCAATCTTGGGCCTTTTCATATCATAAGCATAATCACTCTCATCATTAATAGTATGGATAGCACCAATAGTATAGCAATTATCATATTATTCCAAGCAAGTGCCAAAAAGATTTTCAAGATCATAAGAAGTATAATTATCTTCCACAATTATATTTTCATAAGGCACAATAGTAATAGGAGCAGCATTATTTGGGGGAGATATCTTTTTACCTCTCTTCCTTTTTCTTTTCTTCTTCTTCACCACATCATGTGTGGGTTCAATCCTCTTTTTGGAGCTCCTTATTAATGAGATTGGTTGAATAGGAGGCTCCTCCTTGTTACCTGATTCATCATAAGAAATAATAGGAGGATATTGGGAAGTCTCTTCCCTTTCATTAGTATTCTCTTCATCTTCTATTTGTTTTATTTTCTTTATGTGATTGGCAATGTAAGGATTTTCAATGCAATTCACCGCACAATACATATAAATTTCCTCTAGATCAAAGCCAAGAAGTTTGTAACGGGCAAATTCTGGAAGATGATTAGTTAAACGTTTCATTTCTTCATAACCCATAAGCAAACTAAGTTCATTATAATGTGCAAGGGAAATCAAGTCATCACAATTTTTGGACATGATTAGATCATGGAACAATTTGCATCAGATAGCTAAATGACCATGTTCATTGCAAAGTCCACAAGTACGGCCAAGAAAATTTAAATTTTCAGCACAATCATCTAGTATTTCTTGCAACAATTTAGTTTCTAAGTACTTATGATTCTTACAATATTGATACGTCTCCAATGTATCTATAATTTTTGATTGCTCCATGCTATATTATCTACTGTTTTGGGCAATATTGGGCTTTATTATCCACTTTTATATTAATTTTTGGGACTAACCTATTAACCGGAGGCCCAGCCCAGATTTGCTGTTTTATGCCTATTTCAGTGTTTTGAAGAAAAGGAATATCAGACGGAGTCGAAACGGAACGAAATCAACTGGAGAAGTTAGTTTTGGAAGGAAACACACCTGATGGACTTGGACCCCACGTCAAGCAAGGAACGAGGTGCTCACGAGGGTGGGGGCGCCCCCCTAGGGCGCGCCCCCTGTCTCGTGGGGCCCTCGTGGCTCCCCTGACGTACCTCCTGCACCCATATATACCTACGTGACCTAAAACTTCCAGAACGGAAGATAGATCGGGAGTTCCGCCGCCAGAAGCCTCCGTAGCCACCGGAAGTCAATCGGGACCCTGTTCCGGCACCCTACCGGAGGGGGGAACCCTCACCGGTGGCCATCTTCATCATCCCGGTGCTCTCCATGATGAGGAGGGAGTAGTTCTCCCTCGGGGCTGTGGGTATGTACCAGTAGCTATGTGTTTGATCTCTCTCTCTCTCTCTCTCTCGTGTTCTTGATTTGACACGATCTTGATGTATCGCGAGCTTTGCTATTATAGTTGGATCTTATGTTTCTCCTCCCCCTCTTCTCTCTTTTAATGAATTGAGTTTTCCCCTTTGAAGTAATCTTATCGGATTGAGTCTTTAAAGACTTGAGAACACTTGATGTATGTCTTGCCGTGGATATCTGTGGTGACAATGGGATACCACGTGCCACTTGATGTATGTCTTGGTGATCAACTTGCGGGTTTCGTGACATTGGGAACCTATGCATAGGGGTTGGCACACGTTTTCGTCGTGATTCTCTGGTAGAAACTTTGGGGCACTCTTTGAGATCCTTTGTGTTGGTTGAATAGATGAATCTGAGATTGTGTGATGCATATCGTATAACCATACCCACGGATACTTGAGGTGACATTGGAGTATCTAGGTGACATTAGGGTTTTGATTGATTTGTGTCTTAAGGTGTTATTCTAGTACGAACTCTAGGGCTGTTTGTGACACTTATAGGAATAGCCCAACGGATTGATTGGAAAGAATAACTTTGAGGTGGTTTCATACCCTACCATAATCTCTTTGTTCGTTCTCCGCTATTAGTGAATTTGGAGTGACTCTTTGTTGCATGTTTATGGATAGTTTTATGATCCAATTATGTTAGTATTGTTGAGGGAACTTACACTAGCGAAAGTATGAACCCTAGGCCTTGTTTCCTAGCATTGCAATACCGTTTACGCTCACTTTTATCATTCGTTACCTTGCTGTTTGTCAGTGTCAAAACCAGCAGATCTCGGGTAGGGGGTCCCGAACTGTGCGTCTAGGCCGGATGGTAACAGGAGGCAAGGGACACGAAGTTTTACCCAGGTTCGGGCCCTCTTGATGGAGGTAAAACCCTACGTCCTGCTTGATTAATATTGATGATATGGGTAGTACAAGAGTAGATCTACCACGAGATCGGAGATGCTAAACCCTAGAAGCTAGCCTATGGTATGATTGTTGTTCTGTCTGTTGTCTTACGGACTAAAATCCTCCGGTTTATATAGACACCGGAGAGGGGTAGGGTTACACAAAGTCGGTTACAATGGTAGGAGATCTACATATCCGTATCGCCAAGCTTGCCTTCCACGCCAAGGAAAGTCCCTTCCGGACACGGGACAAAGTCTTCCATCTTGTATCTTCATAGTCCAGGAGTCCGGCTGAAGGTATAGTCCGGCTATCCGGACACCCCCTAATCTAGGACTCCCTCAGTAGCCCCTGAATCAGGCTTCAATGACGACGAGTCCGACGCGTAGATTGTCTTCGGCATTGCAAGGCGGGTTCCTCCTCCAAGTACTTCATAGAAGATTTTGAACACAAAGATAGTGTCCGGCTCTGCAAGATAAGTTTCCACACATTGCCATAGAGAGAATAATATTTACACAAATCTAATCTGCTGACGTATTCCGTAGTGTGACGCACCACGGCCAAGCCTTTATTCGAATCATTTTATTATCCCACCTCAGCGTGTCATGCGAGGCGGTTTCCTTGGCACGTCTCGTCGAAGCAGAGATCCTGTCCCCTTATTCCGGGATCAATACGGGCATGGGTAACCCAACCGCGCCATTGATTATGGCGCTTGGGGATAAGCGAGTTTTACCAGGCTGGTGGGGACACGTAGTTGCGTCCACCCATATAAGGGGATAAGGATCCACCTTTTCACCTACGCCTTCTTCCTCCTTTGCCTATACATTCTTGCGCACTCGAGCTCCAGCGCCCAAGTCCGCACTCCCCACCTCAACCTTCTCCAGCCATGTCCGGAGCGGGAGGCAAGTGGATGGTCTCCTCCGTCACGGAGGGACACATCAAAAAACTAAGGAAGGCCAGATACTTGTCTAATGACATCGCGTACCGGCTTCCCGAAGAGGGGAAGCTCCTCCCCACCCCAAGGCCCCATGAGAGGGTAGTGTTCCTTCCCCACTTCCTCTACGGACTGGGCTTTCCTATTCACCCATTCGTCCGGGGACTCATGTTCTACTACGGCCTGGATTTCCATGATCTGGCCCCGAACTTCATCCTCAACATCTCGGTGTTGATCGTCGTGTGCGAGGCTTTCCTCTGCATCCGCCCCCATTTCGGCCTATGGCTCAAGACTTTCAATGTCAAGCTGAAGGTGGTGCGCGGCAACCAGGCGGAGTGCGGAGGAGCCATGGTGGGCAAGATGCCCAACGTCTTATGGCTCGAGGGCTCCTTTGTGGAGACCCTGAAGGGGTGGAAATCGGGGTGGTTTTACATCACCGAGCCGCGCGACCCTGAGTGGGTCGCAGCCCCCCAGTTCCGGTCCGGACCCCCAACGCGGCTCACGTCCTGGAAAGAGACGGGCCTGTCGTGGGGCAGCAAAGGGGAGGTGACTGGACTGCAAACATGCATCCAAACCCTGGTGGACAAGCAGCTCAAGCTTGTCAACGTAGTCCAGGTCCTTCTCATCCGCCGGATCCTCCCGTGTCAACAACGGGCCTTCAATCTGTGGGAGTTCAACCCGGCGCAACACCGAACTCTGAGCAGGCTCTTCGACACGACGTACGAAGATGTCTAGAAGGTGCTTTTCAAGGGCGTCGAGGCTCCCGCATCCGCTACCGAGGATCGCAGATTCAGCGCGCAGCGTCACGCCAGCGCGGTAAGTTGTTTGTGCCTTTTACAGGGTATTAGTTTTTCATAGTTTAACTCTATGCGGGATCTAAGCTCCCTTACCTTTGACAGGTTTGGCAGGCGAAGTCCGGACAGATCGACTGTCCGGCTCCTTTTCCCGAAGACCCAGCCGATGCCCGCTTGGCGAAGTTGCTGGTTCCGGCACCCTATGTGGTGCCAGAGAAGAAGGCCACGAAGAAGGCCACGGGGACTCGAAAAAGTGCCCGGTGCCGGGAGGTGTCGGGTTCGTCATCCGACGGCTCCAAGGCGCATTCCTCCCATGAAGACGAGGAGGAGGAAGAAGAGACCTCTCCCCCTCCAGCAGGGGGAGAGAAGAAAAGGAAGGCCGCCCTCACTGGGGAGGCCGAAGGGTCCAAGAAGGGGAAAACCCTTCCTCCGGACTACTCCACCGACGACGGCGGAGAGGAGTGGCCGCTCAGGGCCAAGCCCCTGGCGAAATCGTAAGTATCCGGATGCCAGAGTAATTCATAGTATTCCTTTATTGCATAGCTTTCCCTTATGTCGAATATGTTTATGCAGCCCACCCAAAGACCGGCTCGACGCGATGTCGAGCGGTTCACTGGACTCGTCGGATGTGAATTCGCTTCCGACGGCTTCCTCCCCCCGCCCTACGGACGACACCGAAGTGTTGTCCCAACAGGTTCCAAGCCAGGAGGAGGTGGTCCTGGAGGCGCCGCAAGGCGACCTCCCGGACTCCAGGAGTAAAGGGGATACAATCCCCCAGGGCTCCAAGTCCGGCTCTAGGCTGGACACCGCTCCAGAACCTTCAAACGTTCCAGAGTCCGGCGGGCGACCTCCTTCCAAGAGGAGCAAGCCCACCGTGCCGGTGACCCCCGTCCAACCGGAGGCGCCGGACAATCTGTTGGAGGTGCTCGAAGGCGCCTCCATCGACGAGGAGCACCGCACCATTATGAGTGCGGTGGTCCAGAAGGTTCAGTCCGCAAGAGCGGACTGACTGAAGGTTGTACTAGCCTTTTAACAGGCTTTGAGGTAAGTAAAGAATGTGTAAGTAATATTACCGCATAGCCAGTAGCCCCTGATGCTCTGTTTGGCGTTCGGGAAGAAAAGCCGAAGAGAGGATCAAATAAAATTCGTAGGAGTCTAACAAAAAGGAGTCAATATGCGTATGCAGGCTTCTCTGCTGGTGTCCGCCGCACTGACTGCGGAAGTGGACATGCTAAAGCAGAACCTCGAGCAGTCCAAGCAAGAGCTCGGGCGTGCCAAGAAGCAGCTTGAGGACAAGGAAGGTAAGAAATACCTTGCTTAAATATATATAAAAAAAGGTGCAATTGCAAAAAATGACAGGATTATCGTGGCTATTGTAGGGGCCACGTCGGAGGTGGCGACCCTTAAGCAAGCGCTTGTCGAGGCCGAGAAGAGGGCGGCCACGGAGCGCACCGAGCGGGAGAAGTATGAGGCCCAGGTTGGCAAGGTGCAGCAAGAGCTCCAGGCTCTCATGAAAAAACATGAGAGTTTGGAGCTTGACTCAAAGACGCGAGCGTCCGAGCTCGCGATGGCTATTGAAAATGCCAAGTCTGCCAAGGCCGAATCCCAGAAGACCCTCCAGGAGTTGGATGCGGTGAAAAAGATAGCGGCGGGTAAGGCATTCTTTATGCAAAGCAAACACATAAGCGTGAGTTACTTGTTACTTACCCGAATCCGGAGCTCTCCAGGAGCATTCGCAGATCTTCCCCGTAGAGTGTCCGATGCCACCGCATTCTATCGAGCCGAGGAGGGCAGCTCGACAGAGAAGGTGTTCTGGTCTCAGTATGCTGAGGCCGGACACCCCGTGCCCCTGAGCGACCAGCTGAAGCAACTGGTCGAGCTCCACAAGGCGGCCGAACAGGCCATGAAGGGCCCCATAGTTTGGCTGTGGCCTGGAGAGGCTCTGCCTGGGAGCTATTTCGGGCTGGTGCGGTGGCTGGTGGGGGCCTGTCCAAGGCTCGAAGTCATCAAGCGCTCTGTCTGCATTGAAGGTGCCCGTAGGGCCCTTGCCCGTGCTAAGGTGCACTGGGGCAAGCTGGATGCTGAGAAGCTTTAGAAGGACGGGCACCGCCGGGGAAAGAGCATCGCAAGCCCGAGAATTATTATACGGATGTTCTGAAGGGTGCCCGCCTTGTGGCGGATGAATGTTCCAGGGATGTAATTTTTGAGTAAAACTCGCTCGTTTTGTCCTGTGTGCTGAAAACTTGTTCATATGCGCTAAGCAATGCTGTTGGAATTTAAAATATTACCTTCTGTGCGGCTGTTTATCAATTCTGAGAGATGGCGAGTCATCGGCTTCTGCCCCCGTGCCGCTAGTGCTGGGGTGTTCGGGGATAAACCTGAGCGCTCTTTTTCCCATGTTTGGATCCTTCGAGGGAGGCGCTCAGCACAACGAACAAGGCAATCGGACTATAATGCGTGAACACTCTCACTTAGCCATAGAATTCTATAATTTTAAATTTCGGCGAAGCCCCTGGTATTCGGAAGACTGAGTTTGGGGCGCTATCCACGCCTTGGCCGGACAGAGCCGACTCCTCGCTCTAAGCGGCATAAGTCTTTAGGGACTCAAAAAACCTCTCGAACAGCGACCGGATCTCGCTTCATCATGACATTCAGTTTTAGCTTTCTCTACTAAGGTGCTCGACCCAGCTCAACTGGGGCACAATCGCAGTAGTTCTCCTAGTGCTACCTTAGCCGATATAGCGGAACGTAAGGCACCAAAACATAGGAGCCGGGCAAACCCAACTATTGACCCAAGACATGATTCGGAGCCGATGCATATAATGCTATAAGTTCGGGGCGCCGCACTTGTTAAAGTGTTCGGACTTCTCACACCATATTGAGGGGTACTAAAGCCCCTAACGTATTTTGGCCGTACCAAAGTGTACGGGTGCAACATGTCGTTAAGGAACATATATTTGTAAAAAAAGGTAATGCAAAGAGAGACAAAAGCAATGCATTGTTTATTAAAAAGGGCTACGATCAAAGCAGAACGATACAAATAATGCGATAAGCAAAAGGTTGGACTATTTAACATGTCCGTTCTAGGGGGCAGGCTGCGAAATGGTATGCGAAACAGGTATACTGCTCGTGATAGAGACCACATGGGAGTTCCGTAATGCGGCATGGCTTGTCTGCTTCCCTGGTTCTTGCATCGTTTATGCGGCAATTGAACTGCCGAACAGGCCTTCCGAAGAGTGGAGTCCTGAAAGTAAGAGAAAATTAAAAGATCGGCAGCCCCTGGTGCGGTTTAAGCCGTGTTTCGGGCGTGTCGTGATGGTGCCCCTCCCCCTGTACCCATGGTATTTCTAGAGTGTAGTTATGTATGCGAAGTACTGGTGTCGCATTTTTGCGAGGGCTGGGGTTGGGGCCGTATTGCTACGCCTGCTCGGAACGTGCCAGGCGGTCTTGTTGTAGGTTACTCCGGGCGCGCTTGACGGTGTCCGGACATTTAATGGCCAGACTGGAGAACTGCCTGCAGAGGATGCTTTGTACTTCCGCAGCAAGGGCCGCCGTGTGCTCCTCCGTTCGAAGAGAGCGTCCGGTGTTTCCATTGACCGTAATTACTCCTCGAGGGCCTGGCATCTTGAGCTTAAGGTATGCGTAGTGCGGTACCGCATTGAACTTGGCGAATGCGGTTCGCCCGAGCAGTGCGTGATAGCCACTGCGGAATGGGACTATGTCGAAGATTAACTCCTCGCTTTGGAAATTATCCGGAGATCCGAAGACCACTTCAAGTGTGACCGAGCCTGTACAGTTGGCCTCTACACCTGGTATTACGCCTTTAAAGGTCGTTTTGGTGGGCTTAATCCTTGAGGGATCTATGCCCATTTTCCACATTGTATCCTGGTAAAGCAGGTTCAGGCTGATGCTGCCGTCCATAAGGACTCTAGTGAGATGAAATCCGTCAATGATTGGGTCTAGAACCAATGCATCGAATCCGCCATGACGGGTGCTAGTGGGATGTTCCCTTCGATCAAAGGTGATCGGGCAGGAGGACCATGGGTTGAACTTTGGGGCGACTGGCTCTACCGCGTATACGTCCCTTAACGCGCGCTTCCGCTCCCTCTTGGGGATGTGGGTTGCGTATATCATGTTCACCGTCCGCACTTGTGGGGGAAAACCCTTCTGTCCACTGTTGTTTGGCGGCCGGGGCTCTTCGTCGTCATCGCTATGCAGCCCCGTGTCTTTATTTTCGGCATTTAACTTGCCTGCCTGTTTGAACACCCAACAATCCCTGTTGGTGTGATTGGCCGACTTTTCGGGGGTGCCATGTATCTGGCACAAGCGGTCGAGTATTCGGTCCAAACTGGACGGGCCCCTAGGATTTCTTTTGAATGGCTTTTTCCGCTGACTGGATTTATAGCCTCTGAATCCGGCATTAACTGTCGTATCCTCAGCATTGTCGCCGTTAATGCGGTGCTTCTGCTTGTTGCGACGCGACCTGCCACTACTGTCCCTGGTATCTGAATTACCAGGGTTCTTGGTCATATTGTTGCTATGAGCAAGCCAGCTGTCTTCTCCCGCGCAAAAGCGGGTCATGAGTGTCGTGAGTGCTGCCATAGATTTCGGCTTTTCCTGTCCAAGGTGCCGGGCAAGCCACTCGTCACGGATATTGTGCTTGAAGGATGCTAGGGCCTCTGCGTCCGGACAGTCGACTATTTGATTTTTTTGTTAGGAACAGTGTCCTGAATTGCCTGGCCGATTCCTCTGGCTACTGAATTACGTGGCTTAGGTCATCGACGTCTGGTGGTCGCACATAAGTGCCCTGGAAATTGTCGAGGAATGCGGCTTCCAGGTCCTCCCAACAACCGATTGATCCTGATGGCAAGCTGTTAAGCCAATGCCGAGCTGGTCCTTTAAGCTTGAGTGGGAGGTATTTGATGGCGTGGAGATCATCGCCGCGGGCCATGTGGATATGAAGGAGATAATCCTCGATCCATACTGTAGGATCTGTTGTGCCATCATATGATTCGATGTTTACGGGTTTGAAACCCTCGGGGATTTGATGATCCATTACTTCGTCTGTGAAGCATAGTGGGTGTGCGACGCCTCTGTACTGGGCTATATCACGACGTAGCTCCAATGAGCTTTGTCTACTGTGTTCGGCCCTACCGGATTTGTGTCCGGCGTGACGGTTACCGTCTCGAGTCGTGGGGCACCCACGCGATCCGTAGATCGATCTTGTTTGCCTTGCCTTGTCCTCCAACATATCTCACAGGTCTGGTGCATTTTCCCGTGCCTTGGTATGGGGTGCGGCTTGAGTGGAGGGCCGAGAGGCCTCTCTATCGCGGCTACGAGGTGGCCGGTCGGCCGTATCAAGTGCTGGTGATGTAGTTTTAAGTGCTTCCTCCTCTAATCGGGGTAGCAATCTGCGCTTTGGGTAGCTCTTGGAGGGGCGTTCGAGTTTATGCTCTTCGGCCGCAAGGACTTCAGTCCATCTGTCGACTAGCAAATCTTGATCGGCTCTAAGTTGTTGCTGTTTTTTCTTGAGGCTTCTTGCCGTGGCCATAAGCCTGCATTGAAAACGCTCTTGCTCGACGGGATCCTCTGGCACGGCGAATTCGTCGTCGTCGAGGCTTGCCTCGTCTTTGGAGGGAGGCATACAATTATCGTCCTCGACCTCTTTGTCTGCCGCTCTCTCATGAGGGCTGGCTTCTTCATCCTCCTCTGCTGAATCTTGCTGGAGGTGGTTTTCTTCGACACTCTCCGGAGTATTATTATCTCCCTTGCTGGAATCACCGTATTTGCTTTGGCGGGATTTTGAGCGGCGCCGCTGACGCCGGCCCTTAGGCTGTTTCTTGGAGGGGTCATCCTCCGCTGTTCCATCGCCATCTCCTTCTTTTGGGGTGTCCACCATGTATATGTCATATGACGAGGTGGCTTTCCAGGGCCCAATAGGCTCTGGTTCTTCATTGTCTCCTGCATCGGCGTCCATACCGTCGATGTCTTCGGAGTCAAAGTCGAGCATGTCGGTTAAATCATCGACAGTGGCTACAAAGTGGGTGGTGGGTGGGCTTTGAATTTCTTCATCGTCCGCATCCCAACCTTGCTGACCGTAGTCCGGCCAGGGCTCTCCTGATAAAGAGAGAGACTTTAGTGTCTTCAGAATATCGCCGAGAGGCGAGTGCTGAAAGATGTCCGCGACAGTAAACTCCATGATCGGCACCCAATCGGATTCGATCGGCAGGGGCGCGGAGGGTTCGGAGTCCGGAGAGGAGTCCGACTCCTTGGAGTCACGAGTCTCGCGGAGTGCGGGGCTGGTGTTCGGCTCGATCGCCATTGGGATCGCAGCCCCCGAGGCGGCGTCCAACCACCCATCCTCGATCGGCGCAGTTGGCTCCAAATTAAGGGTCGAAGCTGATGCGGGTGCGGCCTCCAGGGCACTGTTCGGCGGCAGAGCTAGATCATGCTCGTTGTGACAGTGCGGCGCGCTCGGCAGTGGCTCGAATCCGTCGAGGATCAAGTCCCCGCGGATGTCAGCCGTGTAGTTTAAACTTCCAAACCTGACCTGACGGCCAGGGGCTTAGCTTTCGATCTGCTCCAGATGGCCAAGTGAATTGGCCCGCAGTGCGAAGCCGCCGAAGACGAAGATCTGTCCGGGGAGGAAGGTCTCACCCTGGACTGCATCGCTGTTGATGATCGTAGGAGCCATCAAGCCTAACAGTGACAACACAGAGGAACTCTCAATGAAAGCACCAATGTCGGTGTCAAAACCGGCGGATCTCGGGTAGGGGGTCCCGAACTGTGCGTCTAGGCCGGATGGTAACAGGAGGCAAGGGACATGAAGTTTTACCCAGGTTCGGGCCCTCTTGATGGAGGTAAAACCCTATGTCCTGCTTGATTAATATTGATGACATGGATAGTACAAGAGTAGATCTACCATGAGATCGGAGAGGCTAAACCCTAGAAGCTAGCCTATGGTATGATTGTTGTTTTGTCTGTTGTCCTACGGACTAAAATCCTCCGGTTTATATAGACACCGAAGAGGGTTAGGGTTACATAAAGTCGGTTATAATGGTAGGAGATCTACATATCCGTATCGCCAAGCTTGTCTTCCACGCCAAGGAAAGTCCCTTCTGGACACGGGACAAAGTCTTCAATCTTGTATCTTCATAGTCCAGGAGTCCGGCTGAAGGTATAGTCCGGCTATCCAGACACCCCCTAATCCAGGACTCCCTCACTGTTTTTATTATTTCAGATTACAAATACCTTTATCTACTATCCATATACCACTTGTTTCACCATCTCTTCGCCGAACTAGTGCACCTATACAATTTACCATTGTATTGGGTGTGTTGGGGACACAAGAGACTCTTTGTTATTTGGTTGCAGGGTTGCTTGAGAGAGACCATCTTCATCCTACGCCTCCTACGGATTGATAAACCTTAGGTCATCCACTTGAGGGAAATTTGCTACTGTCCTACAAACCTCTGCACTTGGAGGCCCAACAACGTCTACAAGAAGAAGGTTGTGTAGTAGACATCAAGCTCTTTTCTGGCGCCGTTGCCGGGGAGGTGAGTGCTTGAAGGTATATCTTTAGATCTTGCAATCGAGTCTTTTAGTTTCTTGTTTTATCACTAGTTTAGTTTATAAAAGAAAACTATAAAAATATGGAATTGAGTTTGTCTCATACGCTTCATCTTTTTAATATCTTTCGTGAGTATGATGGAAAGGAAAATTGTGCCAAAGTGTTAGAAGAAGAATGCATTAAATTGTTTGGCACTAAATATGTGAATGATGAGCATGATTGCAATGTTGTTAGTACGAATTCTTTGAATATCCATGATGCTAATGATAATTGCACTAGTTATGATGAAAATGCCTCCTATAAACATATCAATTTTTGTGGAGTGCATTGGGTTTGCAAGTACGCACCAAATAGGCAAGATAGATATTGCGAGAGGCATAAGTATTTAGAAACTAAATTGTTGCAAGAAAGTCTTGATGTGAGTGCTGAAAATTTAAAATATCTTTACCGTACTTGTGAACTTTGCAATGAACATGGTCATTTAAATATCAAATGCAAATTGTTTCATGATCGAATCGTGTCCAAAAATTGTGATTACTTGATTTCCCTGGCGCATTATAATGAACTAAGTTTGCTTTTGGGTTATGAAGAATTGAAGCGTCAAACTAAGCATATTCCAGAATATAACCTCAAGAATTTCCTCGATATTGATCTGGAAGAGATTTATATGTATTGTGCGGTGAATTTCATTGAAAATCCTTATATTGCCAATTACATAAAGAAAATAAAACCAATAGAAGATGAAGAGAATAGTAATGAAAGGGAAGAGACTTCCCAATATCCTCCTATTATTTCTTATGATGAATCAGGTAACGAGGAGGAGCCTTCTACTCAACCAATCTCATTAATAAGGAGCTCCAAAAAGAGGATTGAACCCCCACATGATGTGGTGAAGAGGAAGAAAAGAAAAAGGAAGAGAGGTAAAAAGGTATCTCTCCCAAATAAAGTTGCTCCTATTATTGCTGTGCCTCATGAAAATGAAGATGATACACTTTATGATGATCTCGTTATGCCTATTGCTTGTTGTGATGATTATGATTGGGAAGATAATGATACTTCTTATGATCTTGAAAATCTTTTTGGTACTTGCTTGGAAGAATATGATAATAATGTTTGCTATACTATTGGTGCTATCCATACTATTAATGATGAGAGTGATTATGCTTATGATATGAAAAGGACCAAGCTTGGGGAAGCTATGTTTGATGAGGATGACATATTTGAGAATATATTTGATGCAATTAATGTTTGTCCCAAGCTTGGGGATGCTATGTTTAATAATGATGATATTTTTAGCCTTCCATGTTTTGATATGCAAAGTGATTATGATGAGAACAAAGTTGCTACTTATGATGATTATTGTGATGAAACTTATGTTATAAAAAGTAGTGATGATTATATTTATAAAACTTGTCATGATTATGATTACCCTTTTTCTGAACATTACTCTTTTAATGTGGAAACAATTTATAGTATTCAAGTCTCTTATGATACCCCCACTATCCCGAATGAGAAGAATTTTGCTTATGTGGAGAGTAATAAAATTTCTATGCAAGTAGATCATGAAAAAAATGCTTTAGGTGCTGGTTATATTGTTGAATTCATTCATGATGCTACTGAAAATTATTATGAGGGAGGAATATATGCTTGTAGGAATTGCAATAATATCAAGTTTCCTCTCTATGTGCTTAAAGTTTTGAAGTTATGCTTGTTTTACCTTCCTATGCAAGTTGATTCTTGTTCCCACAAGTTGTTTGCTCAAAAAATTCCTATGCATAGGAAGTGGGTTAGACTTAAATGTGCTAGTAATATTCTTCATGATGCTCTCTTTATATTTCAATTCTTATCTTTTATGTGAGCATCATTGAAATCATCATGCCTAGCTAGGGGCGTTAAACGATAGCGCTTGTTGGGAGGCAACCCAATTTTATTTTAGTTCCTTGATTTTTGTTCCTGTTTATTAATAAATAATTCATCTAGCCTCTGTTTTGGTTGTGTTTTTTTGTGTTTAATTAGTGTTTGTGCCAAGTAGAACCTTTGGGAAGACTTGGGGAAAGTCTTGTTGATCATGCTGTAAAAAACAGAAACTTTAGCGCTCACGAGAATTGCTGCCATTTTTATTTAGAAAGTGCTATTTAGTTAATTCTTTTTGCATATGATTAATATATTAAATCCTCAGGTCCATAAATTTATTTGAGAATTTTATGAGTTCCAGAAGTATACGTTTGATCCAGATTACTATAGACTGTTCTGTTTTTTGACAGATTCTGTTTTCGATGTGTTGTTTGCTTACTTTGATGAATCTATGAGTAATATCGGAGGGTATGAACCATAGATAAGTTGGAATACAGTATATATTACACCAATATGAATTTAGAATGAGTTCACAACAGTACCTTGAAGTGGTGATTTACTTTCTTATACTAACGGAGCTTACGAGTTTTCTACTTTAAGTTTTGTGTTGTGAAGTTTTCAGGTTTTGGGTAAAAATTCGATGGACTATGGAATAAGGAGTGGTAAGAGCCTAGGCTTGGGGATGCCCAAGGCACCCCAAGGTAATATTCAAGGATAGCCAAGAGCCTAAGCTTGGGGATGCCCCGGAAGGCATCCCCTCTTTCGTCTTCGTTCATCGGTAACTTTACTTGGAGCTATATTTTTATTCGCCACATGATATGTGTTTTGCTTGGAGCATCAATTTATTTTTTTAGGATTTGCTTTCTGTTATTTATAACAATGTTTTGCATCTTTTATTTCAATAAAAGTGGCATTGATAGCCTTTACTATGCCTATGTTACAAGTATACATGTTGCTGTTTGAAAATAGAAAGTTTACCGCTGTTGCAATAATTCCCTAGAAAAGTCAGAATGTGATAAAATGTTGAAACCTTTTGAATATTAAGCTCTGATAAATTTACTACAGTGGGAATTTTCTTTTATAATTTTTGGAGCTAGGGAAGTATGGATGTTGCTGCATTCTTTACAGACTGTCCTGTTTAGGCAGATTGCTGTTATGTTTGCATATGTTTGCTTCTTTAATGATTCTATTTGAGGATAGGACTATTAAATATGCAGAGGCATTTAGTATGCAATGTTGAATAATAATTTTAGGGATTTTCTACAGTAGATTATGATAAGGTTTTGGCAATGGTTTATACTAACTTATCTCACGAGTCCTTGTTGAGTTTTGTGTGGATGAAGCTTTTGAGATTTAGGGAGACCGTGATATGAGAGGAATTAAGGAGACACAAAAGCTCAAGCTTGGGGATGCCCAAGGCATCCCAAGATAATATTTCAAGAAGTCTCAAGCATCTAAGCTTGGGGATGCCCCGGTTGGCATCCCACCTTTCTTCTTCAACAACTATCGGTTAGTATCGGTTGATCCTAAGTTTTTGCTTCTTCAATGATGTTTGCTATTCTTAGATGTCATTTTATTTTGCTTTGCTTACTGTTTGAATAAAATACCAAGATCTGAAATTCTTAAATGTTAGAGAGTCTTCACATAGTTGCATAATTATTCGAGTACTCATTGATCTTCACTTATATCTTTCGGAGTAGTTTGTTGTTGCTCTAGTACTTCACTTATATCTTTTAGAGCATGGTGGTACTTTTATTTTGAAGAAATGGATGAACTCTCATGCTTCACTTAGATTATTCTGAGAGTCTTAAATAGCATGGTAATTTGCTTAAAATCCTAATATGCTAGGTATTCAAGAATAATAAAATTCTCTTACGAGTGTGTTGAATACTATGAGAAGTTTGATACTTGATAATTGTTTTGAGATATGGAGATGGTGATATTAGAGTCATGCTAGTTGAGTAGTTGTGACTTTGAGAGATACTTGTGTTGAAGTTTGAGATTCCCGTAGCATGCACGTATGGTGAACCGTTATGTAACGAAGTCGTAGCATGAGGTGTTTATTGATTGTCCTTCTTATGAGTGGCGGTCGGGGATGAGCGATGGTCTTTTCCTACCAATCTATCCCCATAGGAGCATGCGCGTAGTACTTTGTTTCGATAACTAATAGACTTTTGCAATAAGTATATGAGTTCTTTATGACTAATGTTGAGTCCATGGATTATACGCACTCTCACCCTTCCACCTTTGCTAGCCTCTCTAATACCGCGCACCTTTCGCCGGTATCATACACCTACCATATACCTTCCTCAAAACAGCCACCATACCTACCTATTATGGCATTTCCATAGTCATTCCGAGATATATTGCCATGCAACTTTCCACCATCCAGTTTATCATGACACATTCATCATTGTCATATTGCTTAGCATGATCATGTAGTTGACATAGTATTTGTGGCAAAGCCACCGTTCATAATTATTTCATACATGTCACTCTTGATTCATTGCACATCCCGGTACACCGCCGGAGGCATTCATATAGAGTCATACTTTGTTCTAGTATCGAGTTGTAATCATTGAGTTGTAAATAAATAGAAGTGTGATGATCATCATTAATAGAGCATTGTCCCAAAAAAAGGGAGAAAGGCCATAAAAAAAGAAAGGCCAAATAAAAAAAATAAAAAGGGGCAATGCTACTATCCTTTTTCCACACTTGTGCTTCAAAGTAGCACCATGATCTTCATGATAGAGAGTCTCCTATGTTGTCACTTTCACATACTAGTGGGAATCTTTCATTATAGAACTTGGCTTGTATATTCCAATGATGGGCTTCCTCAAAATGCCCAAGGTCTTCGTGAGCAAGCAAGTTGGATGCACACCCACTAGTTTCTTTTGTTGAGCTTTCATACATTTATAGCTCTAGTGCATCCGTTGCATGGCAATCCCTACTCACTCACATTGATATCTATTGATGGGCATCTCCATAGCCCGTTGATACGCCTAGTTGATGTGAGACCATATTGTCCCTTTTTGTCTTCTCCACAACCACCATTCTATTCCACCTATAGTGCTATGTCCATGGCTCACGCTCATGTATTGCGTGAAGATTGAAAAAGTTTGAGAAGATCAAAAGTATGAAACAATTGCTTGGCTTGTCATCGGGGTTGTGCATGATTTAAATATTTTGTGTGGTGAAGATGGAGCATAGCCAGACTATATGATTTTGTAGGGATAGCTTTCTTTGGCCATGTTATTTTGAGAAGACATGATTGCTTTGTTAGTATGCTTGAAGTATTATTATTTTTATGTCAATATTAAAATTTTGTCTTGAATCTTATGGATCTGAATATTCATGCCACAATTAAGAAGAATTACATTGAAATTATGCCAACTAGCATTCCACATCAAAAATTATCTTTTTATCATTTACCTACTCGAGGACGAGCAGGAATTAAGCTTGGGGATGCTTGATACGTCTCCAGCGTATTTATAATTTTTGATTGCTGCATGCTATATTATCTACTGTTTTGGGAAATATTGGGCTTTATTATCCACTTTTATATTATTTTTGGGACTAACCTATTAACCGGAGGCCCAGCCCAGATTTGCTGTTTTATGCCTATTTCAGTGTTTTGAAGAAAAGGAATATCAGACGGAATCGAAACGGAACGAAATCAACTGGAGAAGTTAGTTTTGGAAGGAAACACACCTGATGGACTTGAACCCCACGTCAAGGAAGGAACGAGGTGCTCACGAGGATGGGCGCGCCCCCTGTCTCGTGGGGCCCTCGTGGCTCCCCTGACGTACCTCCTGCACCCATATATACCTACGTGACCTAAAACTTCCAGAACGGAAGATAGATTGGGATTTCCACCGCCAGAAGCCTCCGTAGCCACCGAAAGTCAATCGGGACCCTATTCTGGCACCCTGCTGGAGGGGGGAACCCTCACCGGTGGCCATCTTCATCATCCCGGTGCTCTCCATGACGAGGAGGGAGTAGTTCTCCCTCGGGGCTGAGGGTATGTACCAGTAGCTATGTGTTTGATCTCTCTCTCTCTCATGTTCTTGATTTGACACGATCTTGATGTATCGCGAGCTTTGCTATTATAGTTGGATCTTATGTTTCTCCTCCCCCTCTTCTCTCTTGTAATGGATTGAGTTTTTCCCTTTGAAGTAATCTTATCGGATTGAGTCTTTAAAGACTTGAGAACACTTGATGTATGTCTTGCCGTGGATATTTGTGGTGACAATGGGATACCACGTGCCACTTGATGTATGTCTTGGTGATCAACTTGTGGGTTTCGTGACATTGGGAACCTATGCATAGGGGTTGGCACACGTTTTCGTCGTGATTCTCCGGTAGAAACTTTGGGGCACTCTTTGAGGTCCTTTGTGTTGGTTGAATAGATGAATCTGAGATTGTGTGATGCATATCGTATAATCATACCCACGGATACTTGAGGTGACATTGGAGTATCTAGGTGACATTAGGGTTTTGATTGATTTGTGTCTTAAGGTGTTATTCTAGTACGAACTCTAGGGCTGTTTGTGACACTTATAGGAATAGCCCAACGGATTGATTGGAAAGAATAACTTTGAGGTGGTTTCGTACCCTACCATAATCTCTTCGTTTGTTCTCCGCTATTAGTGACTTTGGAGTGACTCTTTGTTGCATGTTTAGGGATAGTTTTATGATCCAATTATGTTAGTATTGTTGAGGGAACTTACACTAGTGAAAGTATGAACCCTAGGCCTTGTTTCCTATCATTGCAATACCGTTTACGCTCACCTTTATCATTCGTTACCTTTCTGTTTTTATTATTTCAGATTACAAATACCTTTATCTACTATCCATATACCACTTGTTTCACCATCTCTTCGCCGAACTAGTGCACCTATACAATTTACCATTGTATTGGGTGTGTTGGGGACACAAGAGACTCTTTGTTATTTGGTTGCAGGGTTGCTTGAGAGAGACCATCTTCATCCTACGCCTCCTACGGATTGATAAACCTTAGGTCATCCACTTGAGGGAAATTTGCTACTGTCCTACAAACCTCTGCACTTGGAGGCCGAACAACGTCTACAAGAAGCAGGTTGTGTAGTAGACATCAAATATCTATCTTCCCTTTTTGGCGTGTACTTACAAACGCAATGCACTCCACAAAAATTGACATGTTTATAGGAGACATTTTCATCATAACTAGTGCAATCATCATTAGTATCATGGATATTCAAAGAATTCGTACTAACAACATTGCAATCATGCTCATCATTCACATATTTTATGCCAAGCATTCTATGTAATTCTTTTTCTAGTATTTGAGCACAATTTTCCTTTCCATCATACTCACGAAATATATTAAAAAGATGAAGCATATGAGGCAAACTCAATTCCATTTTTTTGTAGTTTTCTTTTATAAACTAAACTAGTGC
Source organism: Triticum urartu (assembly GCF_056163025.1). NCBI lineage: Eukaryota > Viridiplantae > Streptophyta > Magnoliopsida > Poales > Poaceae > Triticum > Triticum urartu. The sequence goes on along the minus strand of NC_141877.1, from coordinate 25,951,581 downwards.
TAAAACAAGAAACAAAAAGATTCGATTGCAAGATCTAAAGATATAACTTCAAGCGCTAACCTCCCCGGCAACGGCGCCAGAAAAGAGCTTGATGTCTACTACACAACCTTCTTCTTGTAGACGTTGTTGGGCCTCCAAGTGCAGAGGTTTGTAGGACAGTAGAAAATTTCCCTCAAGTGGATGACCTAAGGTTTATCAATCCGTAGGAGGCGTAGGATGAAGATGGTCTCTCTCAAGCAACCCTGCAACCAAATAACAAAGAGTCTCTTGTGTCCCCAACACACCCAATACAATGGTAAATTGTATAGGTGCACTAGTTCGGCGAAGAGATGGTGAAACAAGTGGTATATGGATAGTAGATAAAGGTATTTGTAATCTGAAATAATAAAAACAGCAAGGTAACGAATGATAAAAGTGAGCATAAACGGTATTGCAATGCTAGGAAACAAGGCCTAGGGTTCATACTTTCACTAGTGTAAGTCCTCTCAACAATAATAACATAATTGGATCACATAACTATCCCTCAACATGCAACAAAGAGTCACTCCAAAGTCACTAATAGCGGAGAATGAACGAAGAGATTATGGTAGGGTACGAAACCACCTCAAAGTTATTCTTTCCAATCAATTCGTTGGGCTATTCCTATAGGTGTCACAAACAGCCCTAGAGTTCATACTAGAATAACACCTTAAGACACAAATCAACCAAAACCCTAATGTCACCTAGATACTCCAATGTCACCTCAAGTATCCGTGGGCATGATTATACGATATGCATCACACAATCTCAGATTCATCTATTCAACCAACACATAGAACCTCAAAGAGTGCCCCAAAGTTCCTACCAGAGAATCATGACGAAAACATGTGCCAACCCCTATGCATAGGTTCCCAATGTCACGAAACCCACAAGTTGATCACCAAAACATACATCAAGTGAATCACGTGATATCCCATTGTCACCACAGATACGCACGACAAGACATACATCAAGTGTTCTCAAATCTTTAAAGACTCAATCTGATAAGATAACTTCAAAGGGGAAACTCAATCCATTACAAGAGAGTAGAGGGGGGAGAAACATCATAAGATCCAACTATAATAGCAAAGCTCGCGATACATCAAGATCGTACCACCTCAAGAACACGAGAGAGAGAGAGAGAGAGAGATCAAACACATAGCTACTGGTACATACCCTCAGCCCTGAGGGAGAACTACTCCCTCCTCGTCATGGAGAGCACCGGGATGATGAAGATGGCCAGCGGAGAGGGATTCCCCCTCCGGCAGGGTGCTAGAATGGGTCTAGATTAGCTTTCGGTGGCTACGGAGGCTTCTGGCGGCGGAACTCACGATCTATTGTGCTCCCGGATGTTTTTAGGGTATATGGAGATATATAGGCAGAAGAGGTACGTCAGGGGGGCCACGAGGGTGGAGGGCGCGCCCAGGGGGGTGGGCGCACCCCCCTGCCTCGTGGCCTCCTCGTTGATCCCCTGACGTGCACTCCAAGTCTTCTGGGCTTCTTCTGATCCAAAAGTAAGTTCCGTGAAGTTTCAGGTCAATTGGGCTGCGTTTGATTTTCCTTTTCTGCGATATTCTAAAAAAGGAAAAAACAGAAACTGGCACTGGGTTCTGGGTTAATAGGTTAGTCCCAAAAATCATATAAAATTGCATATAAATGCATATAAAACATCCAAGGTTGATAATATAATAGCATGGAACAATCAAAAATTATAGATACGTTGGAGACGTATCAAGGTACGAGGGACTTGCATGCAGCCTCCTACTGGATTGATACCTTGGTTCTCAAAAACTGAGGGAAATACTTACGCTACTTTGCTGCATCATCCTTTCCTCCTCGGGGAAATCCAACGCAGTGCTCAAGAGGTAGCAAGAAGAATTTCTAGCGCTGTTGCCGGGGAGGTTCGCGCAAGTCAAGATTTGACTCCCTACAACGAGCCATTTCTGGCGCCGTTGCCGGGGAGTCTACGCAAAAGCCAACATAACAAGTACCCATCACAACCCTTATCTCCCGCATTACATTATTTGCCATTTTATTCGCCCTCTCTCTCTCTCTATCCTCCCTCTCTTTCTCTATTTGCCTCTTCTTGCCCGCTTGCTTTTTGTTTGCTTGTGTGTTGGATTGCTTGCTTGTCGTTATGGCTAGTCCCGTATCTTCTCCGTTGTCTCCCGAAAATGAAGTTCTAAATTTTAAGCAAAGGGAGGGAGAAAATCTAAAAGACGCTTGGTATAGAATTTGCAATGCTCAAAATAGATCTACCAGGAAGCAATCTACTTCCGTTCTTCTTCGCAATTTTTATGTAGGTGTCACTCCTTGGCACAGATATATCCTTGATACTATTACCGGAGGGAACTTCTTGGATAGACATACTTTTGATTCTTACAATGCTATGATAGATTTGTTTGGCTCGCCACCTCTTTTGGTTAATGGAACTATGTTAACTTTGGAGCATGTAATGCAAAGACTTGAAATTATTGAAAATAAGGTTGCTACTGTAGAGTTAATTGAAAATTTGGATAAAAATATCCACAACCAAATCACTCAATATGGATCTAAAGTAGGAGTCACTTTGAAAAATATTAAAGAAAAGGAACCTATAGTTAATGAGAAAATAAATCAGAATTCTACTAGAATTGATAAACTTGAGGGTATTATTACCAACTTGGGAACCGCTTTTTATTCCGTAAAGAATACTCCAAGTCCTCCTACTAAAATTTCCAAGGTTATGTATGTTCCTAAAAATAAGGGTGAATCCTCTAGTAAGGAAACTGCGGATCTCAAATCTATAAGTATTCATCCCAATCTTTTTGCTATCATTAAGGAACCATTTGTTACAAATGAATTTTTTGATCTTGTGGCTAAAAGTTTGATAATCAATAAAGAGAAAGAAATTCCTAAGGACGGTAGATGCCTCATTGAAGAATTACCTACCAAAGATGGCAATACCTAGATCTATCCTCGCTTTTTATGCCTAGCTAGGGGCGTTAAACGATAGCGCTTGTTGGGAGGCAGCCCAATTTTATTTTTATTCCTTGCTTTTTGCTCCTGTTTAGTAATAAATAATTTACCTAGCCTCTGTTTTGTTTGTGTTTTGTTTGTGTTTAATTAGTGTTTGTGCCAAGTAGAACCGTTGGGAAGACTTGGGGAAAGTCTTGATATCTTGCTGTAAAAAACAGAAACTTTAGCGCTCACGAGAACTGCTGCCATTTTTATTTGGAAAGAGATATTTAGTTAATTATTTTTGCAGATAATTAATACATAAATTCCTCACGTCCAGCAATTTATTTTAGAATTTTTGGGGTTCCAGATCTTGCTCTAGCTACAGATTACTACAGACTGTTCTGTTTTTGACAGATTCTGTTTTTCGTGTGTTGTTTGCTTATTTTGATGAATCTATGGCTAGTAAAATAGTTTATAAACCATAGAGAAGTTGGAATACATTAGGTTTAACACCAATATAAATAAAGAATGAGTTCATTACAGTACCTTGAAGTGGTCTTTTGTTTTCTTTCGCTAACGGAGCTCACAAGATTTTCTACTTTAAGTTTTGTGTTGTGAAGTTTTCAAGTTTTGGGTAAAGATTTGATGGATTATGGAAGAAGGAGTGGCAAGAGCCTAAGCTTGGGGATGCCCATGGCACCCCAAGATAATCTAAGGACACCTAAAAGCCAAAGCTTGGGGATGCCCCGGAAGGCATCCCCTCTTTCGTCTACTTCTATCAGTAACTTTACTTGGAGCTATATTTTTATTCACCACATGATATGTGTTTTTCTTGGAGCGTCTTGTATGATTTGAGTATTTGCTATTTAGTTTACCACAATCATCCTTACTGTACACACCTTTTGAGAGAGCCATACATGATTTGGAATTTGTTAGAATACTCTATGTGCTTCGCTTATATCTTTTGAGTTATATAGTTTTGCTCTAGTACTTCATTTATATCTTTTAGAGAACGGTGGTGGATTTGTTTTATAGAAACTATTGATCTCTCATGCTTCACTTAGATTATTTTGAGAGTCTTAAATAGCATGGTAATTTGCTTAAATAATCCTAATATGCTAGGTATTCAAGATTAGTAAAAAATCTTCCTATGAGTGTTTTGAATACTAAGAGAAGTTTGATGCTTGATGATTGTTTTGAGATATGGAGGTAATAATATCAAAGTCGTGCTAGTTGAGTAGTTGTGAATTTGAGAAATGCTTGTGTTGAAGTTTGCAAGTCCCGCAGCATGCACGTATGGTAAACGTTATGTAACAAATTTGAAACATGAGGTGTTCTTTGATTGTCCTCCTTATGAGTGGCGGTCGGGGACGAGCGATGGTCTTTTCCTACCAATCTATCCCCCTAGGAGCATGCGCGTAGTGCTTGGTTTTTGATGACTTGTAGATTTTTGCAATACGTATGTGAGTTCTTTATGACTAATGTTGAGTCCATGGATTATACGCACTCTCACCCTTCCATCATTGCTAGCCTCTTCGGTACCGTGCATTGCCCTTTCTCACATTGAGAGTTGGTGCAAACTTCGCCGGTGCATCCAAACCCCGTGATATGATACGCCCTTTCACAGATAAACCTCCTTATATCTTCCTCAAAACAGCCACCATACCTACCTATTATGGCATTTCCATAGCCATTCCGAGATATATTGCCATGCAACTTTCCACCATTCCGTTTATCATGACACATTCATCATTGTCATATTGCTTAGCATGATCATGTAGTTGACATAGTATTTGTGGCAAAGCCACCGTTCATAATTCTTTCATACATGTCACTCTTGGTTCATTGCATATCCCGGTACACCACCGAAGGCATTCATATAGAGTTATCTTTTGTTCTAGCATCGAGTTGTAATCATTGAGTTGTTAATAAATAGAAGTGTGATGATCATCATTTTCTAGAGCATTGTCCCAAGTGAGGAAAAAAAGGCCATAAAAAAAGAGAAGGCCCCCCAAAAAAATGAGAGAAAAAGGTAGAAGGGACAATGCTACTATCCTTTGCCACACTTGTACTTCAAAGTAGCACCATAATCTTCATGATAGAGAGTCTTTTGTTTTGTCACTTTCATATACTAGTGGGAATTTTCATTATAGAACTTGGCTTGTATATTCCAACAATGGGCCTCCTCAAGTGCCCTAGGTCTTCGTGAGCAAGCAAGTTGGATGCACACCCAGTTAGTTTATTTTGTTGAGATTTCATACATTTATAGCTCTAGTGCATCCGTTGCATGGCAATCCCTGCTCCTTGCATTAACATCAATCGATGGGCATCTCCATAGCCCATTGATTAGCCTCGTTGATGTGAGACTTTCTCCTTTTTTGTCTTCTCCACATAACCCCCATCATCATATTCTATTCCACCCATAGTGCTATGTCCATGGCTCGCGCTCATATATTGCGTGAAAGTTTATAGGTTTGAGATTACTAAAGTATGAAACAATTGCTTGGCTTGTCATCGGGGTTGTGCATGATGAGAGCATTCTTGGGTGACGAAAATGGAGCATGACTAAACTATATGATTTTGTAGGGATGAACTTTCTTTGGCCATGTTATTTTGAGAAGACATAATTGATTAGTTAATATGCTTTGGGTTCAATCTTGCGGTGTCCTTTCCCAGTGACAGTAGGGGCAGCAAGGCACGTATTGTATTGTTGCCATCGAGGATAACAAGATGTTTTTTATCATATTGCATGAATTTATCCCTCTACATCATGTCATCTTGCTTAAGGCGTTACTCTGTTTTCATGAACTTAATACTCTAGATGCATGCTGGATAGCGGTCGATGAGTGGAGTAATAGTAGTAGATGCAGGCAGGAGTCGGTCTACTTGTCTCGGACGTGATGCCTATATACATGATCATACCTAGATATTCTCAAAACTATGCTCAATTATGTCAATTGCTCAACAGTAATTCGTTCACCCACCGTAAAATACTTATGCTCTTGAGAGAAGCCACTAGTGAAACCTATGGCCCCCGGGTCTATCTTCATCATGTTAATCTTCCAATACTTAGTTATTTCCTTTGCTTTTTACTTTGCTTCTATTTTACTTTGCATCTTTATCATAAAAATACCAAAAATATTATCTTATCATATCTATCAGATCTCACTCTCGTAAGTGACCGAGAAGGGATTGACAACCCCTTATCGCGTTGGTTGCGAGGAGTTATTTGTTTTGTGCAGGTACGAGGGACTTGCGTGCAGCCTCCTACTGGATTGATACCTTGGTTCTCAAAAACAGAGGGAAATACTTACGCTACTTTGCTGCATCATCCTTTCCTCTTCGGAGAAATCCAACGCAGTGCTCAAGAGGTAGCAGATACCCATATTGGCTCCCACATGTTCCACGATGATCTCATCAGATGAACCACGATGTCAGGGATTCAATCAATCCCATATACAATTCCCTTTGTCCATCGGTATGTTACTTGCCCGAGATTCGATCGTCGGTATCCCCATACCTCGTTCAATCTCGTTACTGACAAGTCTCTTTACTCGTTCCGTAACACATGATCCCGTGGCTAACTCCTTAGTCACATTGAGCTCATTATGATGATGCATTACCGAGTGGGCCCAGAGATACCTCTCCGTCATACAGAGTGACAAATCCCAGTCTCGGTTCGTGCCAACCCAACAGACATTTTCGGAGATACATGTAGTGCACCTTTATAGCCACCCAGTTACATTGTGACGTTTGATACATCCAAAGCATTCCTACGGTATCCGGGAGTTGCACAATCTCATGGTCTAAGGAAATGATACTTGACATTAGAAAAGCTCTAGCAAATGAACTACACGATCTTGTGCTATGCTTAGGATTGGGTCTTGTCCATCACATCATTTTCCTAATGATGTGATCCCGTTATCAACGACATCCAATGTCCATGGTAAGGAAACCATAACCATCTATTGATCAACGAGCTAGTCAACTAGAGGCTTACTAGGGACATGTTGTGGTCTATGTATTCACACATGTATTATGGTTTCCGATTAACACAATTATAGCATGAACAATAGACAATTACCATGAACAAGGAAATATAATAATAACCATTTTATTATTGCCTCTAGGGCATATTTCCAACAGTCTCCCACTTGCACTAGAGTCAATAATCTAGTTCACCATCGCCATGTGATTAACACTCATAGTTCACATCACCATGTGACTAACAACCAAAGAGTTTACTAGAGTCAATAATTTAGTTCACATCGCCATGTGATTAATGAAGGAAATATGCCTTAGAGGCAATAATAAAGTTGTTATTTATATTTCCTTATATCATGATAAATGTTTATTATTCACGCTAGAATTGTATTAACCGGAAACTTAGTACATGTGTGAATACATAGACAAACAGTGTCCCTAGTATGCCTCTACTTGACTAGCTCGTTAATCAAAGAGTGTCCCTAGTCATTGTTGTCATTTGATGAACGAGATCACATCATTAGAGAATGATGTGATGGACAAGACCCATCCGTTATCTTAGCATTATGATCGTTTAGTTTTATTGCTATTGCTTTCTTCATGACTTATACATATTCCTCTGACTATGAGATTATGCAATTCCCGAATACCAGAGGAACACCTTGTGTGCTATCAAACGTCACAACATAACTGGGTGATTATAAACATGCTCTACATGTGTCTCCAATGATGTTTGGTGAGTTGGCATAGATCAAGATTAGGATTTATCATTCCGAGTATCGGAGAGGTATCTCTGGGCCCTCTCGGTAATGCACATCACTATAAGCCTTGCAAGCAATGTGACTAATGAGTTAGTTAAGGGATGATGCATTATGGAACGAGTAAAGAGACTTGCTGGTAACGAGATTGAACTAGGTATGATGATACTGACGATCGAATCTCGGGCAAGTAACATACCGACGACAAAGGGAATAACGTATGTTGTTATGCGGTTTGACCGATAAAGATCTTCGTAGAATATGTAGGAGCCAATATGAGAATCCAGGTTCCGCTATTGGTTGTTGACCGGAGATGTGTCTTAGTCATGTCTACATAGTTCTCGAACCCGTAGGGTCCGCACGCTTAACGTTCGATGATGATTTGTATTATGAGTTATGTGATTTGATGACCTAAGTTTGTTCGGAGTCCCGGATGAGATCACGAACATGAAGAGGAGTCTCGAAATGGTCGAGAGGTGAAGATTGATATATTGGAAGGTTATATACGGACATCGGAATGGTTCTGATAAGGTTCAGAGATTTTTCGAAGTACCGGGAGGCTACCGGAACCCCCCGGGAAAGTTATTGGGCCTAATGGGCCATAGTGGAGGAGAGGAGACAGGCCCCAATCCGAATTGGACAAGGGGAGAGGGTGAGAACCCCCTGTTTCCTTCTCCCTCTCTCTCCCTTCCCCTTTCCCTCTCTCCATTGGAAGGAAAGTGGGGGCCGAATCCTACTAGGAACGGAGTCCTAGTAGGACTCCCCCATGGCGTGCCCCCCTTGGCCGGCCACCTCCTCCCCCCTTTATATACGGAGGCAGGGGGCACCCCAAAGGCACAACCGACAATCTCTTGGCCGTGTGCAGTGCCCCCCTCCACATTTTAACACCTCGGTCATATCGTCATAGTGCTTAGGCGAAGCCCTGCGCCAGTAACTTCATCATCACCGTTGTCACGCCGTTGTGCCGACGGAACTCTCCCTCGTCCTCAAGAGCTCGAGGGACGTCATCGTGCTTAACGTGTGCTGAACACGGAGGTGTCGTACGTTCGGTACTTGGATCGTTTGGATCGTGAAGACGTTCGACTACATCAACCGCGTTACTAAACGCTTCCGTTTTCGGTCTATGAGGGTACGTGGACACACTCTCCCCTCTCATTGCTATGCATATCCTAGTTAGATCTTGCGTGACCGTAGGAAATTTTTTGAATTACTACGTTCCCCAACAGAAGGTTCCAACATCCAAACAGGATGATCACTCCTAGAAGATAGAGTGATTTTTTTAACAATGTCAGTTAGATGGAGCCATCTATTCATACTAGATGCATCAGCACACCTTCTAAAAGTAAGATATAAATTAACCCCATCCCAAACTTGTACAAGAATAGCATCTTGTTGTTGGCAAATTCCAAACAGATCCCAAAATAAGGTCTTAAGAGAGCAGTCCCCAATCCCAACATCATGTCAGAAGGCCACATTTTGTCCATGCATGTCCAGAACTCCATCCGTAGAAATTCTTTGCAGGAGAAAAAACCCATGAAATACTCTTTCAGAGAGGAGAACCTCCCCTAGGTTAAGCCCAAAAAATGTCAACTTTGAGCTCTTATCCTTTTACTTTGGTGATGGATGAGGTCACAAGGGATATACAAGGAGATATCCCATGGATGGTGTGGTGCTAGTCGCGGATAGCCGGACGGGGGTTAATAGGAAGTTAGAGCTATGGAGACAAACCTTAATCGAAAGGTTTTAGACTTAGTATAACTAAAACCGAGTACATGAGGTGCGATTTCAGTAGTACTAGACATGAGGAGGAGGTTAGCCTTGATGGATAGATGGTGCCTCAGAAGGACACCTTTCGATATTTGGGGTCAATGCTACAGAAGGATGGGGATATCGATGAAGATGTGAACCATCGGATCAAAGTCGGATGGATTAAGTGGCGCCAAGTTTCAGGTGTTTTCTATGACGAGAGTGCCACAAAAGTTAAAAGGTAGGTTCTATAGGATGGTGATTCGGCCCACAATGTTGTATGATGATGAGTGTTGGTCGACTAAAAGGCGACATGTTCAGCAGTTAGGTGTGGCGGAGATGCGCATGTTGAGATGGATCGGTGACAACAAAAGGAAGGACCGCATCCGGAATGATGATATACGAGATAGAGTTGAGGTAGCACCGATTGAAGAGAAGTTTGTCCAAGAGATGGTTTTGGCTTATTCAGTACAGGCCCTCAGAAGCTCCAATGCATAACGGATGGCTAAAGTGTGCTGATAATGTCAAGAGAGGTCATGGTAGACCAAACTTGACATGACAGGCAGTGGCGTAGGCAGGGCTGGCCTACGCCTCAGGCCAGCCCTTGTATCTACATTACCTACAAAGGCTACAGTGCCAAAAATACCTACAGTATACAAAGGATCATAGAGCCACGCCCCAGGCCATGGCCATAGTAGCCTGGGGCCTAGCTACGCCACTGATGACAGGAGTACATCAAAAGGGATCTGAAGGACTAGATTATCATCAAAGAACCATGAGTTGGTTGCGAGATTTTTATGGGTTTCAGCTTTAGCCTGCACAAACTGTTTGGAAAGGCTTTGTTATTGTTGTTCATCTTCTCATATACGCATGATTCTATCGGTCCAGCAAGCCCAGCCAATAAGACCAACAGATAAGGTGTAGGCTGGCTCGCTGGACCAGTTCGCGCTGGTGGTGTTTTCCCGTCGAACGTTTTCGTTCGTGTGGGGGGATCACCAATAGCGAACGAACCGTTCGCTACATGACAGTCTAAGATCTGATGTTCGGTCAAATATTAGGGTCCAACTTTTATGAGACACGCATCAAGTTGATGAAACCAGTTCTATTCCGTGAGCAGGCTCTCTTTTCTCTATCTCTAATTCTCTATGTATGGCGAAGTGAACTTTTCATCAGATAAATCAAAGCGGATGAACACATTTGGATGTGGCAAATTAACCATCCAGTAAATAGCACCCCGCACATGAGCCGGAGTGAGCATTTAAAAAAATATAAACATCTTCTAAAATGTGATGAACATTTTTTTTAAACACGTGAACATCTTTAGAATGCCACATACAGTTTTTTGAATGCCATCAACGTTTTGTTGAATTGCACAAATATGTTTTCATGTTGTATAAATATATTTTTTAAATGCCACAAACATTTTTTTGAAACACTTGAGCGTTTGTAAAAAGTCACATACATTTTTTTAATGCGACCAACATTTATTTTTAATTATACAAACACTCTTTTAGCTGTCTATAAGTATTATTTCAACTCATGATGAATTTTTGTTAAAATTCAAGACAAATAATTTTCTATTTTAGAATTGTATGTATAAGAAATAAAACAAAAATTATGTACCCTGGAGAGCCAGCGCTCCTCCCGCGCTTGACTGGCCCATTTAGGCCATGTTCGTTTAATCCCCTCACCACAGGGATTGAAGGGGATTGGGGAGGTTTGAGGGAGATTTTGACTTGCAAGGGATTTAATCCCTTTCAAACCCCTCCAATCCATGCCTAACCGAACAAGGCCTTAGGGGGCACCTGAGGCCAGGCTACAAGCGGGTGTATAGTTAGATCATGTAGTTCTAAAAAAAAAAGCTGGATCATGTACCCCTCATAAAAAAAAGTTGGATCATGTTTGACCCCCTAAAAAAAGTTAGATCATGTTTGAAATGCCTTTTTTCGAAAACATCATCTGGGCAATACCCTAAACATGAAGTTTGCTCAACTCAGATAGCATAGTGAGCAGCTTCACAACTTGGGCTTTGGAGTACGTAAACGTTATGCAAGCAAGCCGCATAAAAACGGAACATAATCCAAGCCAAGAGTTCACAAGAGCTCAAACCCAATAGTATATACCTAGTGCCTGGCTCTCCCGTTTATATAGATGCTCAGATTTGTAGCAGTTCGCTGAAGATAAGTTTGCAATCAATAAATTTCAGATATTCTTAGAGAAGAAGGTGGTCAGGATCAAAATGTTGTAAAAGGATCAATGACCTGATCACAAACACAAAGGTATCATCGCTTCAAAATCTGCAGCCTCTGAGATTGCATGTACATCAAAATAGCAGACAATAGAAACATTCAGCAAACTGCAATACCCACACGATCGAAAGCTGACACGGTCGACGGGTTCTTGTGCTACGACCCCGACACCATCTGCCTCATGCTAAGGAGAGAGCAACGGCGTCTCATCATCGGCGTCCACGCTGACAACGAAAGGATCTGGATGATATAGGTGGACACGAGGAAGAAGGCGCTGCGATCCTTCGCCCGATATGCCAGCCAGGGCAACAAGGACGGCACGCCCATGACTGGTCACTTTAACCTGATTGGCTTCTTGCCTAGTGAGGTCTCCAAGTACCTGCCTACCTGCTGAACCAGCACGTATTACATCAAGCAACATTATTTAAGCGACTAGATTCTGTATTAGTCCATACCCACACGTCTTACAATACAAGTACTTTGCCCCCTCAAACCACCCGAAGTGTTTATCATGAAAAGAACTTATCATGGATATATTTATGCTAATACATACTACATGCAATAATTATCATACTTGCTTCTTCTATGATGTCACCGCCGGATCATCACATGGCATTCTCCATGGACGGCACGCGACATGTCAGAGCCCCACCACAAGTCCCAGCACAAGGCCGAAATAAAAGGTTAGTGGAACAAGCTCTTGCTTGCTGCTTCCGACGTCACCATGAATGATGGAAGAATTATTTCTTGAACAACTTCTGCTGAGAGGAGGCCCACAAAGCCCGCTGTTGCCAATGTATATGTTGTCCGAGATGAGGGTGTCAAGTTGCGGGCCAGAAGGTATCCTTCCGGACAAATTGTTGTAGGACAGGTTAAGGGCGGACAAATACGTCAGGCTTGACAAGCTCCATGGGATTTCACCATAGAGCTTGTTCTCAGAGACGTCGAGCGATTCCAGTGACCGCATGGCCCCGATCATGTTTGGGATTTGTCCGCTCAATTTGTTCGATGACAGGTTCAAATTCATGAGCTCGGCAAGGGAAGTGATGTCTGTAGGGATTTCACCGGTCAAGGAGTTGTCTGATAGATCGATGCTCACAACATAAACAATTGCTCCACCATATAAAAGTTGATGTCCTTTTGTTACTACTGGCAATATTTCTCCCAGGTGACCAGCTCCCATCTCGCCAATGCGCGCGGATGCATTATATGTGTCATATATACCCATGAATTCCTTTTGTATCCTTCTCATAAATGTCAGGTTTGATAGATGCCAAGGTATTGCACCAGAGAAATTATTGGCTGATAGATCCAAGTATTGAAGATTCCTGAGCCTTGTTACTTCGACCGGAATATTATCACAAAATGCATTGTGGCACAGTAGTACAAATCTTAATTTCCCCAGATCTCCTATCCATGTAGGCAATCTTCCAGACAACTTATTCCATGCAAGGTCCAAAAACACCATAGCAGTGTTGTTCTGCAAAAATGTTGGGAATTTTCCTGATAAACTGTTGTTACTGAGCAGAAGAAACTGTAGTTTTTTGATGTCAAAACATTGAGGAATTTCACCCTCCAAAAAATTGTTTGACAAATCCAGGTACACTAACTGTTGCAGTTTGCAAATAGATTCGGGAATGTACCCACCAATTCGATTTGAATAGACAATCAAGATTTGAAGTCGGGAGGCTTCAAAATTGGATGGTATTACTCCTGAAAAGTTATTATTGGAGATGTCTAACCAAGTAATATTTGCCGGCAACGAAGGCATTGACCCGGTGAGCCGGTTTGAACCTAGGTGCAGTTTTTCCAAAGCCATGCCATCCAGATGTGCTGGCAAGGTGCCACTTATTTGGTTGTTAGAGATGTCGAGATCAGTTGCCCGTGAAAATGTATACCAGAACCAATCAGGAAATTTGTCCACTAAACCAGTGTTTGAAATGTTAAGTGAATCGATTCCCCGCAGCTGCTGAAGCCAAGCTGGAAATAAAGGCCCTATTTGGCAAGATGCAAAATCTCCAGACTGTAGCCTAAAGGGAGAAAGCCAATCTGAATCCAGTGCAATCTTCAAATTATTGGAAGACAAGTCTATTTTCTTTAAACTTTTTAAATTTGCAAAGTGTCCTTCTGTGATTGCACCACCAAGTCTGTTGTTGCTTAGTCTCAGAGAAACCAGATTCTTCAGAGAAGAAATTTCAGTTGGTACGTTCCCGTTGAGTTGATTCCAGCTGAGATCAAGGATGGCTAGACGGGTCAAATTCCAAAGCCCTGGCGGTACAGGTCCAGCAAGGTTGTTTCTGGACAGGTCAAGCATGCTCAAGCTGCTGAATTCGCCTATAAAATTTGGCAAGGTCCCGATGAAATTGTTTTCACTGAAATGCAGCTCTAGCAACTTTTCCTGTGCGCATTCCGGCAACCCCTCCATCACCGCCACTATATTTCCATTCATAACATTTTTAGAGAGGTCGAGGATTTCCAAGCAGCAAAGGTTTTTAAGAAGACTTTGAAGGTTTTCAGTCTTATTCAGATTGTTGAATGCCAAATCAAGTACCTTGAGTGACGTCATGTTTCCTAGTGCATCCGGAAATTTTCCAAATAACTGAGTCGCACGAAGGCTGAGATATTTGAGGCTCGTCACTTTCCAAAACCAACTTGATGCAATTGAGTGGCCTAGATTATTCGAGGACAAATCAAGCTTCTCAAGTTTTGTGAGGTTAAGGTAGGGAAGCGATTGACTTGCAGTATCAAGTGAGCATCCAGCAAGATTGATAACTCTTAGTGATGGAATCATATTCAAAGGACGAGGCCAGTCAGCTATCCTTGAGAGATTTATTGTGCTCATACTAAGATACTGCAGCAAGGGTAGCTTTGTTAACCAAGTGATGTCCGCTGAGTACATCCCGGAATAACCCTCGCCAAGGTCAAGATGTTGCAACTTAGACAAGTTACCAAGCTGAGAAGGAACTCCACCGATAAATGGAATGCCAGAGAGGTTAAGGTATCTCAAGTTATCCATGGATCCCAAAAACTGAGGAATATGGCTATTTGGCCCTAGCAAACAGTTCATGCTAAGATCCATGTGCTCTAGATTCTTCAAGGAAAGCAGAGAGGGACTTATCTTGCCGAACAATGAATTGGCATCATCACACCCATTGTAGTTATAGGCGTCACGGCCTGGAAACGTATTGCGAAGGTGAAGCTTGATGACATGGCCTGTTCGGTTGCTGCAGCTGATGCCCCTCCACCGACAGCAATCATACCCTTCCCACGAGGCGAGGATATCAGCGCCGTCACTTGTGATCCCCTTCTGGAAGGCAAGCAAGGCGGCCCTCTCGGCAGGGATGCAGCCACCGCCATGGGCATACTGGGGTTGTAGTGCTAGTGCATGCACCACTTGTGAAAATGAAGTGATGCTTAGGATGATGAGGGTGACCAAGAGATTGGTTGTGCGATACATCTTGGATGAACAAGAACTAGATATCTGGGGAAGCATATGCACTAGAGTTATACTACCAGAGATCTTTAAGCCAACCCCATGTAGTCTATGGTCAAAGTCCCAGTCCCAGTCTTTCAGGGTTTCAAGAAGACCCATTCAATGAAGTCTGCTCATACAATTCTGTGGCCACACTGTGATGGGAGTTACCAGCCACAAGACTAGTTGACTGTCAAAGTCACTCAATTATGCTCAAAGATTCCTGGAAGAAAAGTCCTGCTAGCGACACACATCAGAAGAACCAGGTTGACAATAAATCTACAGAGAGAAAGGAGGAACAGGGGGTTTACTATGCCCCTTGTATGAACTTTCAGGCATAACCCCCCTTTCTCATCACCGATCCTTAGTAAAAAAATTATAGTTGTATGAGATGTGAGCATAAAAATCTACTCCCTCCGTATCAAAATATAAGACGTTTTTGTAGTTCAAATTGAACTGCAAAAACATCTTATATTTTGGTACAGAGGTAGTATAAAGGATTACACCCATTTTCCATCTACCGGTGAATACCCTATGCATACGAGCATGTGGACTGCCATATCAAAACAAATTATGTTAAAGCAATGATTAGTGAAGTCTAGACATGATTGGAAGTAATATATATTTGCCTACAGTCATGTTTGTTTGTGATATAAGCACGGCCGAGTCCATTTTCTACTCATACACACTAGATCTGTATGTTACTAGTAGTATTTAGCTATGTACCTGAGCCATACTACCAGAGATGTTTGGCCATACTACTAGCCCCGCGGAGTCTACCGTCAAAGTCCCAGTCCATCAGGGGTTCAAGGAGACCCACTCAAACAAGTCTGATTCATACAAATTTGTGGCCAGACTGTGATGGGAGTTAGGCAGCCACTAGACTAGTTGCCTGCCTGCCTGCAACCACACGGTACAGTCGAAGGCACTTGGTTCTGCTGTATATGCACGGTGCAGTCTGTACCAGAGCAGGCGTAAACATTCCAGCCGGCTGGTTAGTATTCAACCAAATTCCTTTTTGACAATGTGCTGAAACTCTGGAGATTTCAGTTTCAAACAACATATGACAGCAAAATTTGTAAATAGCTAAAGACCGTGGCAGGATGAGCCAGGTTGAGTTTACAAAAATGAAAGTAGGCACCAAAGTAAAAAAAAACAAAAGAAATAGGTGATTTATCTTCTGGAACAGAAGCTTCATAAGAGTATTTTCTAATTATGGAAATAAGCTGCAGTTTGGTTATACTCATACTACCTATACCCTGCAAAGTGTTGCCGAATTAAAACTGAAGCAATATTCCTACAAATGCTTCATACCTTTATGCGGTATGCTATTGCAAAGCAGGCCCATTCAATTCAATCAAGTCTGCGTCATACAATTTTGTGGCCAGACTGGGAGAGTGGGAGTCACCACCGGCCACTGGACTAGTTGCCTGCCTGCAATGCAATCACACGCTACTGTCAAAGTCACTCAATTATACAATATTGGATATGCATGGTGCACTCTCCACATTCCAGACGGCTGGTTAGTGGTTAGTACTTCACCAGATTCTCTGTCTATTCGCATCGTCAATCCTTCCACTTTCCCAAACAAATCTGCTCCGCAGCCCCGACCTCGGCTCTGTCAGTGACTCGGTGTTCAGGTCGGACGAAAACCGGAGATACTTTGCCCGCGGGTCGGTGAGGGAGAGTGGCGGCCGTCCGCGTGGATGTGGGTGTCGGCCGTCGGTAGGAGAGGGGCGGCCAAGTGCCTCGGGGCCGCATCTGAAAACGGGAGCGGGCGACGCGTCTGGTGGAGGAGGGGCAGGGACGGAGCCAGGATTTTGACACAGGGGGGTTGAGAGTTCGCTTTCAGTGCGTAAACTTATAATAAGATCATGGACAGACACAGTAGCCTATTTATTTTAGTGAGACAATAGCCTATTTTGATGAACCATATGTCCATCCTAATAATCAAGCAAAGAAAATTGGCGCGAGATATGAATAAATTCAATTTCAATCAAAAGTTTTCATAAAGCAAATTCTGAAAGCAATTCGGATGTAACTAAATCATTCAACTACAGAAACGGATAGCCAATGCAAAACCATGTCTCACGGTTAATATTTTTTTTTGTAGTTTATACAGATCAAATCTTGTACTCCTACTTCGTTTCTACTTCTAAAGGCACAAGTTAATCTAATCTCAAAACATCAGCCATCGACTAAGTAATTGAGAAGAAGAGAAAGTAATCTAACCATGTTTCCATGCCTAGTTGCCCGGCTCTGCGGCCGGCCGGCCGATCGGCCTGTGCATGGTCTTAATTTCCCCTTCAGCAATTCTGGACTAAAGATTGGAAGCTCCATGTCGATGGATCATGAACTACTCTAGACGGTTCCCCAATAGCAGCAGAGGAGGTTGCGGGCGACCGGGGATCAGGCGTCGATCCCGTAGCTGCCACCAACGTAGCCACAATCTGACCTAGGCGTGCGTGCGTTCCAGACCTGGCCCCATTGCCTTCTACAATGGGCTTCCCCTTCTACAGTAGCCTACTTTTTTGTCTGACGTATATGGGCTGGGCCTTCACGTTGCATTATAGAAAGAGGGACAGGGCCACAGGGGGGGCGAAACGAGACAGACACTACGTGCAGTTAGCCAAAATCAAGGAAAAACTAGTCGCTATTAACAGGAAACGCTATCGTCAGGGGGGGGTCTCGCCCCCCCTCGTCCCCCCTTGAATCCGTCCCTGAGGAGGGGAGGCCAGCGACGAAGAGGCAGGCCGACCAGCGGGGAGGAGGCCGACGATGAAAATAAGGAGCACCGGGGTCGGTGGCGAGGTGAGGGGGAGAGGCGGCCGTGGCAGCGAGGTCGCCGAACTGTCAGTTTGGGGGACGATTTGAGGAAGGCGGTGGATTTTGCCGCTGTTAGTGCTCTGTTCGTTGGTGTTGTCGGGCGGTATTTTCTCTTACTGCTGTTGCACATAAAAAGTGTGCACATAAAAACTTCTTCCAAGTTTTACCAAACGAACACGAGATCCGTCGTACATCCGAGACAAACCTCCACATGTCATTCGATGATGTTAGAAACACCATCGAGTCTTCCAAGTGGCATGGGGCTCACCCCTCCTAGTTAGTGGACCTCCCTCCATCTCCATGAGGCAGCCCTCTCTGCTGGCGCTGAGCACCAACTTCGTCCGTCCTCCCTGTACGTCGATCTAGGCCACCACCACCATCCACGCCATCAAATCAAACACCGTGCGCCGTGGTTGCTGTCTTCCTTCCTCCTCGCCTCCATCCGCAAGAGATCCGTCCCCGCCGCCGATCATATCCGGACGGAATATATAGCTCCCCATAACCGTCACATTCTCTCCTCTCGCGATAACCGTTAATACTTATAATATATTTCCCGGCCTTTGGACGGCGCCTCGGACCCTCCCGCATCGCCCCGACACATGGCCGACTCCGACGTCACCCGAAAGAAGCCCACCGTCTGTCTCAGCAGCCGCCTTTATCTCGCCGACCTTCAATTAATGCTCGCCTCCGCGAGGCCAGTGAGATCAATGACCGTCCGGGATGGAGGGTGGTTGTGGTGAAGAGTTGGTGTGTCTTCGAGGGGAAAGGGACTCGGGGGACAAAATTACTGTTCTGACCCATTGTGCAAAGAAAATCCTGATTTGACCTCGTTCCAAAAAAAATTTGTTTCTGACCTTTTTCGGTGAAGCCAAGGTCCATGGCGTCTGGGTTACGAAGCAGACGCCAGGTACCCTGGCGTCTGGCCCCTGGCCCGCACTGCCCGCGTGCCCGTTGACCTGCTGACGTGGCAAAGGGGCCAGACGCCAGGGACCGTGGCGTCTGGCCCCGGTAAGTGGATAACGCCGCGGGGCCAGCCCACCCATCCCAATCTCATCTTCTCTGGCGTCTGGTTCGACGAACAGGGGGCAGTTCGTCGCCCCTTCTCTCCCTCCCACCACCACCCCCCTTGATCTACTCCATCAACCCCTCAAACTCACAGATCTGACCCCCCCAAGCTTCTTTGAGGTATTCTCCCCCATTCCCTCCAATTTGTTTTTGTTTTCCCCTCTTTGGTTGGATGCATTATTCAACACTAGGTGATGTTAGATGAGTAGATGGTTTCTTTTTTTAGGAAATTTTTTGTAGTTGATAGATGATTAGGTAGGCAGTAGATGATGTGTAGTTGAACATGTAGGTAAAATCAATTCTGTTTTGTGTATATGTTGTCCATAGGATTATTTTTTTGAATTAAGAGGGGTGGTGAATATATGATTTGTGTATGTAAAATAGACTTTGGCATACTATATTTGGTTTGATAGATGATGTGTGTATGTGTAGATAATCCTATTGTTGGCATACTATATTTGCAAAAGATATGGTGAAATTTGGTACTCTAGATGATATGTATTTGCATATGTGACACCATATTATTTGACAAATTTATTTGATTGAGATGATGTTGGTATGTTTGAGAATAATTATGTGTGCATATGAAGAAGATAAAAATGTGAAGTGGTATGACAATATAGTTGAATATATAGATGGCAAATTTTTTATGCAAAAGAGATGATGAAATTTGATTATTGTGTGTGACATGATTTGTTCGATAGAATGGCCGATGATGATTATGAAATTTATTTGATGGTGAAATTTGGTACTCTAGATGATATGTGTGCATATGTAGAACAAAGAAATGATGTGGTTATGTTTGAGAAGAATGGTGTTTTCATATGGCATAAACTTGGAGAAGGAAATTGTTTGATATTGTTCATGTATTCATAGATGTTTGTGATTTGTTTTGTAGGATGGCGGATGGTGATGGTCCTTGGTATGACGGATTAATCGATGAGTGGGATAAGGAGCATCGTGCTCGTGCCATTGAGAATGGACAGGTAAGAAGCAAGACTGGGTCAATTTTCGTTGTTTCTCATTTGTGTTCTTGTATTGATTATTAAAACATCACTTTATTTGCAGCAAGTAGTTGCTATGCGCATGAGGGGTCATTCCGCTGATGACTTTGATTACGACCCGCGGTATGAGGCTTTCATTCGAAGATTGGGTCTTCTCCCATTCGTGTTGCAGTTTAAGCGACGCGCTCCGCCGGTGAACCACGCGGCGCTGACCGCACTTGTGGATCGTTGGAGGCCGGAGACTCACTCGTTCCACCTTCCATGTGGGGAGATGACGATGACCCTACAGGACATGGCTATGATAAGCGGCCTTCCTATCAACGGACAAGCTGTTACCGGTCGTGTCAGCGTGGGTAATTGGCGAGAACGGACTGCCGATTTAATTGGCGTTCAGCCCGAGGGCCCTCAGGAAGGCAAGGCCGATACCGCGAAAGTGAGGCATTCTTGGCTAAAAATGGTCAGAGGAAACACCAATCCGTGCCCTCAGGATGCCAATGACGTGGTTGTGCAGCAGTACGCGCGGGCCTATCTTTGGTATGTACTAACCAAGGTAGTCTTCTTAGATGCAACCGGGAACTCAGCCCTCTGGATGTTCTTGGAGCTACTCAATAACTGGGATACCCAGTATAGCTGGGGTTCGGCTGCACTAGCATATTTGTATCGTCAGGTAAGAGATATTTGCAACCATTTATCTTGCATTTGTCATGCGCCTCCATATCTAACATGTTTGTTTGATTGCAGCTTGACTTGGCGTGTCGGAGGAAGGGAGATACATCCTCATTGTCTGGGTTTGTTTGGAGCCTATCCGTGTGGATGTGGGAGCGGATCCCGGTTGGACGACCCGAATTCAAGAACCCCCTCATGGCAAACCCACGGGGTAATCATGACGGGTTGCATGATGATGATCCATATCGGCGCCCTACGCTTGCTTACTATTAGGAACAAGTGACAGTCTACACAGGAAGCTCGCATGTGCGATACAAGTGCTATATGAACGAGCTGGACACCTTGACTGCTGAGCAGGTTTTGAGAAGTTCGATGAGATAAAATTTAGTCAAGAATGAAACTTGTAGCTAACAATGTATCTCTTTGTTTTGCAGGTATATTGGTTGCCTTATGTGGAAGATCGTGACTTTGATCTTAATGAGATGTGCACGCGTGATAGCCATCTTTGGCGGGCGAGGTGCCCAATGATATGCTTCTTCGCAGTCGAGTGGCACTTTGTAGACCGTGTGGCAAGACAATTTGGAAGAAGACAAGATATTCCAATTGAGGAGAGCAAGGAGGAAATGCTATCTCTGCATCAGTGAGCAAGCATGCCTTGAGTATGTAGTAGAGTATTGAATAAGTCAATGTTTGCTAACGCTTTGTTCCGTGCATCATTTGTAGGTTCGATCAAAGGAACAATCAGGATATATCGGATTGGGCAAACAAACACCGTGCATGGATAGAATTTTGGAATCAAAGAGACACACTAGTGCAATCAGAGAATAGACCTCACAATCAGTCAGCATATCAGAAGTATCAAGTGTGGTATGCGGATCATTATCGGTTAAAGCTAAAGCCTAGTTGGACTCACGAGGAGTGGTCGGAGTTGGTGTCTGAAGACCCGGAGACTGCAGAAGGTTATCATACCTTCAACACGGCTGTGAGAGACACCAGAGGGGCTCACATTGACTATGCACCGATGCATGATGAAATGGTAGTCTGTTTGACCTATTCTAACAAACTTGCATGCATCATGTTGTCTTCTTTCAAATACATAAGTTTGGTTTGTTCATGAATTGCAGGGCAGATCGTTGCTTCTGTGCGTCAACGATGCCAATGTTGCACTGAGTCATCCACCTGGTGGTGTATTATCTGAGAGGACTCTTAGGAGCACGATGGAGGTGTGATCAATATATTATAAAAGTTTCTTTTCACGGATTATTTATTTGTATCTCATATCATAGCATATTTTGTGTTGTTGCAGAAGTTCAAGAAGCGGTTCCATAAGATGGCAGCAATGCTTTCTTGCCATGGTGCTCAGTCCAGTGACGTGTATGCACCTGGTACCCGCGCCAGAGCTAATAGACGGCGTTATATCCAGAATGATGAGGACATGGAGGAGGAGGTCCATGAAGAGGAGCCATCACATCAAAAGGAGCCAACACAAGATGAGGAGCATGAGTATGATGCAACACATCAAGAGGATCATGAGTATGATGTTGATGCTCCACAACCATCACAGGTTACACAACCGACACAAGGC
Source organism: Triticum urartu (assembly GCF_056163025.1). NCBI lineage: Eukaryota > Viridiplantae > Streptophyta > Magnoliopsida > Poales > Poaceae > Triticum > Triticum urartu. The sequence goes on along the minus strand of NC_141877.1, from coordinate 25,929,268 downwards.
AATGCTCGCTCTAGGAAAGGCAAAGCCATAGCTAAGACACCAGGCAAGAAAGGTAGAAAGAAGACATGGAATACACAATTCCATAGTCCGGAGTATTCTCATCAGCTTATCCCAACAGGAATGCAAAGATATAAGGCCAACATTGAGGCGGAGGAGGAGGCATACAACAAGGAGGAGGAGGAGGCTAGCGAAGAGGAGGAGCCTACACTTGCAACCATTGTGAAGAGAGGAAGGAGGAAGTGAGCTTCTTGTTTGGAAGTGCATGAACTAGGTGGCGTTTGTATGCATGAACTTGGTGTCGTGCTAAAAACTTCTTAGGTTGTCTTGAATTTGGTGTCTTATGTATGCACTTGGTACCATATGTATGCACTTGGTGTCTTATGTATGCTTGAATTTGTCGTGATGAAAAATCTATAAACTTGTCGTTTGTATGCTTACATTTGTCATGGTGAAAGTTGTGTGAAATGTGCTATCTTCTGTGTTGTATGAACCTATCATATGAATATATATGTGCTATCTTCTTGTGTCAAACAGCAAGTTCAAAATAATCTACAAGGTCCCAGACGCCAGGGTCCTTGACGTCTGGTTTCAAGTCAGGGGACCAGACACCACAGTCTCTGGCGTCTGGGGTCGACTGGAAGCAAAAGCAGAGTCCTGGACAGCAGAAACAGGGCACCCAGACGCCAGGGTCCTTGGCGTCTGGACCTGGTGTAGTACTTTTTTCATTTTGTTCATATTTTGTTCTAGCACCCAAACACCTATAGTATGGAATGACATAGATATTTTGTTCTAGCAAACACCTATAGTATCGAATGACAAACATTAGTGTTCACATAATAGCAAATGACAAGCATAGTTATCACATAATCTCAAATTACACAAATAGTCTCGAATGAGAAGTTCATCACATAATCTCAAATTACACAAATAGTCTCGAATGACATAAGTAGTTCATGACCACGATGGTCCACGATAGTTGAAACGACATGAACATCACATATAACTCGGTTTCCTGTAGCAATGCAAGTCAATAACCCTTTTCCATTTCCATTCTTGCAGCACTTCTTGAATCTTGTCATCATCAGTTATGTCAACCAGTTTTCTTTCTCCGGGGCCATCTGACTGCTTCCTGCTGACGTAGTACACAAAATCCTCTTCCTTCAACCCTTGCTTCAACATGAATTTAGTCTTCAACCAATCAAAAGTGAGGTCCACTTCACTAACTTGCACAACACATGGAGAAAAGCCTTGGACATGAACAACAGGGCTAAGCACCCACTGAGTACCATTAGCCATATACAACACATAAATCTCTTAGTACCTAACCTATGATACATTAAACCACGAGGAAAACAAACAAACTAGGGTTTACACAAAACTATGATACTGGAGATCCTGAAACCAACCAATAAGTGGGGGTGTAGTTGATTTACCTTCTAGTTTCGAAATCCTGAAGATCCAACGGTGAAAACGAACCGATTCATGAGAGATTTGAGGGGGGTTATGGTACTGGATGAGAGTGAGTGGACGAGAGGGCTAGAGGTGAGAGTGAGAGTGAGTGGAGATGAAAGGAATGACAGGGGTAGAGGTGGGGTGGAGATGAATGGATGAGAGGGGTAGAGGTGGGCCCAAAGAATCTTATCCACATGATATTTGCTCTCTAGATAGGATAAGGACCCAGACGCCAGGGTCTTTGGCGTCTGGCTATGCACACTTGCAAAATGCTCTCTGGATCGGGCATCAGACAGATCAGACAGGTGTCTGTTTACCTGCGCGAGCAAAACGATCCAGACGCCAGGGACCCTGGCGTCTGGGTCCCTATCCAGAGAGCTTTTTTCATGTTTGCATAAGTGCACACCCAGATGCCAGGGTCCCTGGCGTCTGGATCGTTTTGCTCGCGCAGGTAAACAGACACCTGTCTGATCTGTCTGATGCCCGATCCAGAGAGGATCTTGCAAGTGTGCACACCCAGACGCCAAGGTCCCTAGCGTCTGGGTCCCTATCCAGAGAGCTTTTTTCCTGTTTGCATAAGTGCACAGCCAGACGCCAGGGACCCTGGCGTCTGGTTGTGCACATTTGCAAACTGGGAAAATGCTCTCTGGATAGGGACCTAGACGCCAGGAACCCTGGCGTCTGGGTGTGCACATTTGCAAACTAGGCAAAGTGCTCTCTTTTAAACTTGTTGCACACATTTTTAAACATTGGAAATCAAACAAAAATATGAACAAAGCATAGTTTGCACATAAGTAGTTCATGACCACACAAGGTCTCGGATAACAAGTTCACACACGATGTCTCGAATGACATAAGTAGTTCATGACCACACAAGGTCTCGAATAACAAGTTCATACATTAAACAAAGTCTCGACAGTTCATCATCGACGCCGGTGCCTTTCCATTTGTCTACTGAGTAGTACGGGGCCACTTTCCCTTCTTGTCACGTGCCTCGTCCTCCTCTCGTGCATCGCGAGCCCTTGCAAGTTTTCTTGCCCTCTCTTCTTGACGAGCCTCCTTCTCTTTGCGTGCCCTCTCTTGTTCACGCTTCTTGCGCTCACGAGCCTCCTTCTGACGACGCTCCCGCTCCAATCCCCGTGCATAGGACTCCTTGAATAGGCGCTGCCTCCGTAACCAATCTCGACGTTGGTCCTCTTGGACATCTTTTGGTACCTCGTGATCTATCCAAGTGAAGTACTTGCAAAGTGGAGGAGGGGACTACATATAAACCATGATTTTGTTAGACATATGAGTGACAACTTGTTGATATTTTTTGTATGTACACCTAACATACCGGTGGTATGTCATATGCGTTAGTTGGCCTTCGACGATCATGTGCATAGTTGGGACACACGAAAAATCTTCTACCTTCTGTCCATGACTTGTTGCGGTCAGTGGACACCTTCAGCTTGCAAACATCACCACACCAACATGGTGGTGTGGGCACATCCTTCTCCTTCTCCTTGTCCAAACTGGCCTCCATCCACGTCTTCGGCATGTCCTCTTGGTCCGCGCACGCCGGCCTCGTCCTGGAACCGGATGAAGCCATGCCTACAAAAAGAACAATTGTTAGCACAAGACATAAAGAGAGTAAATGCGTAAATACAGTAAATGAATAAATGCTAGGAATTGTATGAACAAATAATATACCATTATTATTAGATCAACCATCTGGATTAAGCAAATAACCGAAGGCCGATCCATTATCAACCATTCCTCTACAACCACCACCACCTCTAGCACTTGTGCTTCCTCTCCGACCACCACCACTTCTAGCACTTGTGCCTGCTCGACCACCACCTCTAGCACTTGTGCTAGCTCGACCACCACCTCTAGCACTTGTGCTAGCTCGACCACCACCTCTAGCACTTGTACTCCCTCTACGAACACTAGCACCTCTAGCACTTGTGCTCCCTCTACGACCACCACTACCACCTCTAACACTTGTGCTTCCTCGACCACCACCACCGTCACCTCTTCCACCTCGTTCACCATCGGTGCCGCCTCCACGACTTGTTTTTCTTTTTTTGGTTTTCTTATTCTTGCATGTCCGCTCATTGTGTCCCCCTTCACCGCACACCCCACAGTTGATAATGTCAGGAGCCTCCATGAAATGACCGCTACCAAATTGTTTCATGCCAGTGTATCCAGCCAGGTCATCCATATCACCCCTGAACCTCTTAGTTCTCCTTCTACCCTTCGTCTCCACCTTCAGAAGAGGGTCTGGCCTAATATGAGGGCCATGGTACTCAGGCCACTGTGATTGGTCCAAGAAAGGGTGAAATCTTGGCGCCCATGTCAACCTAGTAGCTTCCACATGGAACTCTTGCATCCTCACGGTTTTTCCATCATTAACATGTATGTTTCTCGCTTTCGCCGCCGTTATCAAATGCGAGCATGGCCAATGATACTTACTAGGCCTCTCGCACTGGCACCACCGAGTCTTCAGTTTCACCTCAAATGCAGCACCACCATATTGTCTACCGTCTCGTGTTGTGCCACCTGGCTCATCAATTTGATAGATCATTTCAAGTCTATCGAATATGATAACTTGTTGCCGTGAAGACTTTCTTGCTTGTAACTGCAACCATTCATCAACCTTTTCTGGATAATCCTTTTTTTCACCTATCCATTTTGCAGTCTCTTCAGAATGCCTCTGAAAGTACTCATTAAGCTTGAAGAAGGTGTACTCCACTATTGTAGTCACCGGCAATGCACGAGCACCCTTCAACACATTGTTGAAACATTCTACGAGATTGCTCGTCATGTCGCCATATCGCCAACCACCATCGTCATGAGCGCGTGCCCACTTGTGCTTCTCGCTTAAATTCCTAGTTAAGAACTCTTTTCCCCCTTCGTTCACCGCTGCAAAGAGTTTGTTGTACCGAGCATCGAAACCTTGCGTGGTGAAGGCCACACATACATGGGTAAGGTCTTTGCTGAGCTCCTTGCTCTTACATGCCCGGTAAAAGTTGGCCACGAAATGCCTCATGCACCATCTGTGGTGAAGCTTTGGAAATCCTGGAATAACAATGTCAATTGCCTTGAGTATGCCATGATGCCGGTCCGATATGATGCATACCTCCCTAGCCCCAATCACGTTGTCCCTAACATGACCCATGAACCACTCCCAGTTGTCTTGGTGCTCGGAAGGCACCAAAGCAAATGCACACGGCAACACGTTGTCGTTTGATGAGTGCGCCACTGCTACCATTAGTGTGCCCTTATATCTACCGGTCAAGAACATGCCATCTATAGACAAGACCGGACGATAATGCTAAAACGCCTCCACACATTGTCCATAACTCCAGAAGGCACGGTGGAACACTCCCTCGTGATCCTCGACCACATGAAACATGCCCGGGTTCCTATGTGCAATCGCGGCCAACAACCTTGGGAGCTGGTTGTATGCTTCTTCATAACCACCATACAACATCCTAATAGCATTTGCCTTTGCCTTCCATGCCTTCCCATACTTGACTTCATAACCAAATTGTTTTTTCACCGTCCGCATGAGAAACCTCACTTTCACAGTGGGATCAAAGGCTATGTCTTTCATCCATTTGTATCCGAGATACTCAGATGTGAGTTGACGGTGTGTCTTTCTAAGTCGTTTCGATGGCGGTTTGCATCTATGAGTGGTATCACAACTTTTCAACACCCATTCTTCGGTTTCTTTAAGCTTTCTTGCACGAACCTTCCATGTGCATTCCTTTTGCTCACACACCACGGTGTAACGCAACTTCATGTCCGAGTGCTCAACATAAATTGGCCTATGGTTTCGAATGGCATAGTCAGCCAACCAAAACTTCAGCATAGGCAAGCTCAGAAACTTCAATCCTTTCTTTAAATAAGCATTCTCGTCCTCATTCTCCACCCTTGGTTCTCCTGGATCCGGGCATGGTGTTGGCTCAATCGCCGTCATTCTCATTCCACCGTCAACAACAGCTTTATGGGCAAGGCTGAGATCTTTAAACAAGTGAGTTCTTTTTTGTAAGACCGTCAGCTCAAAGTGGATTTGGTTCTCCTCCTTTGTGAATCCATCCTCGTCCAACTGTTCAACTGGACCCTCGTCATCCGAGTCATACGCATATTGACGCCTAAAAGGCAAGTCACGATCCATGTCCTTTTGCGCTATGTACGCATTCAAGTCACCAACATCATTACCATGAAACCCTTCCTCTTGCTCTTCGTCGTCATCATAAACATCTTCATCCTCTTGAATTACTTCGTCACTAGCAATCACCTCAACTTCATTTGCTTGGCTATTTGGTGGTTGGCTAGAAGCATTGGGGGCATACAACTCAACCTCATTTGCTTTGATAGATGGTACACGGGGACATGGTGGGGGATAAACATTGGGGGCATCAACCACAACCCTATGCTCAACAAGTGGCACCATTGTCCTCTCGCTCATGTCATCCATTGGGGAAGAGACATGCCGGTTCAAATCAATGGTAAACCGAGGAGATTCAACCTTGGTGGCAAACAATTCAAGTGACTTGTCTTCTGATTGGGATACCTTTTCCTTGTATACATCCCAATGCAAATCCGAGGTGATAGGCATACTTTTCAAGCGAGATTTGGCTCCAACTCCAACATCATACCTTCCTATTAACTTAACATCAACATTGGTGTCCATCCACTCTAAGACTTGTCTCACTTTTGCAACAACATCCTCATAGCTAGGGCTTGTATCAAAAACCAATGGTTCCTCACCCGTGTCGGCATTGTTACTCAAGAATGCCTCCTTGTCCATGTAATGAACATTAACAAGTCTCTCCATCTAAAAATAACATGAATGGATTTAAGACTTCAATGAGAATTGGTGTGTTTATCCAAATACATCTAATTCTATCCAAATCATATCAAGACTAAATTATTGGTGATGTCCACAAAAGTATCACTAATTAACACACACTAAGCAAAGTTAACCCTAATCACTAACTAACCCTAACCCCCAATCTTTCTACTCAACAAGCATATATTCCTACTACACACCATGCATAGCACTATATTATCAAAGTTAATCAAGCCATTCACACTAACATAAGGGAGAAAACATGAACTAGGGTTCCACCAACATGTATAAAATGCAACCAAAATAACAAGATTTGACAAAAAATAATTGGATGATTTGGGGGAGATTAACAAGAGCAACAAAGTGATGGAAAGATCCACCTAAGGGATGTACCTTTTGGAGAGGATTTGAGGGGGAGCTTGAGGGATAGGAGAGAGTGTGAGAGCTCCAAGTGTTCTTCAAGCTCGGGTTGTGGATTGGGGAAAGTGTGTGGGGTGGGTCCCACACACTTTCCCCAAGGGTTATTCTGTTACCAGGGCCAGACGCCAGGGTCCCTGGCGTCTGGCCCCTTTGCCACGTCAGCAGGTCAACGGGCACGCGGGCAGTGCGGGCCAGGGGCCAGACGCCAGGGATCTTGGCGTCACCGAAAAAGGTCAGAAACGAAATTTATTTTGAAACGAGGTCAAATCGAGATTTAGTTAGCTCTATAGGTCAGAACAGTAATTTTGTCCGGACTCGGGTGGATGGTGAAAAATGGTGGGGATATATCATGTCCACACCGGCAGCGGCGACAAGACCCTTGACGTCGGCCTTTGTGTCGTCCAAGGCCTTGAGCACGTGGAGGGGTCATGGTTGAGGCAGGCCTTGGATAATTGGAGCTAGCTCGTACGTGCAGTGTGTGTGCGCGTGCGGAAGTGAGTGAAGTAGACATGATGCTCTACTAACCGGTATTGCAACAAGTAGTAAATCGCACTTCAATTCCGATCGATGCAAAGGCAATCCCCTGAAACTTATATAGTTGCTCACGTAATGTATATTTCCATCAGGCATTCGAGTACGTCGTTTGCCGGATACTCGACAAGGGCTTTGCCGAGTGCAATATGGGGGGTGCTCAGCAACATGGATGTACCCAACGAGCCTTTTCTTCAAATACACGTCTCAGCTACAAAACGAGAAAATATGTATATGAAGAACAATTTGGGGAGACACTTCTGAAATTCGGTGTTGGATCAGAGTACAACATGGAGGACATCGTCAGTGTGGGAGTAGAGCTGAGGCAGAGTTATTCGTCTGAACACCGCTCCCACCATCCAAATGACACACCACGACCTACAAAACCAAACCCTAACTATAGAGCTGCGGAATGCCCCCCCTCCGGCCATCGGAGCAACAGTTGGAGGGAGAGGGGGCCAGCCCTGGTCGGTATTGATCGGAGGTAGAGGATCGCTTCCCTAGCCGCCTTCACGTGGCGGCGGCTAGGTTAGGGAAAAACACCTTATCTTATACATGCATGCATTGACGGACGCACAACTACTTGTTTCGAATATTCATTCACATACCCCTGAAAAAACAAATATTCACTAGTGCAGAACCAGGCAATAGCACCGGTTCGTAAGCCCCTTTAGTGCCAGTTTGGTAACCGGCGCTAAAATGTAGGCACTAAAGGGCAACCACGTGGCACGAGCCAGCTTCGGGGGCAGGGAGCCTTTTAGTACCGGTTGGTGTCATCAACCGGTATTAAAATGTTGGGGTGGGGGGGGGGGGGTTGGGGTTTATGATTTCTTTTTCATTTAATTTTGTGTTTTCCATTTAATTATTTTTCGTTTGCTGGTATTTTACGATACTACATATTGTACACGTTATGCATATATATAAATAGAATTTCTAATAAAACCGATCATAATATACACACACACACACATATATACACACATATATATATATACAATTTCTCCTAATTGATGCCTCCGGAGCCAGTGGCATTAGCCTAGCTAATTGGTGCCTTCGGAGCACGATAACAATTGGAAGTGGTTCATGGGGGCGGCAGCGGGTAATAGTATTCTCCTTTGGGATCTATGACCTGGTCGAGCAAAAATCCCGCTATTTTCTCTTGAATTGCTTCTATGCGGTCCTGTGCTAGGAGCTTGTCCCGCACCTCTTTGGACTGTTAAGAAGGAGATCAATATGCATGTGTATTAGTTGTGTGACTAGATATCGATAATGGTGTAAAAATTGTGAATAGTGTTCTGACAATCGATATCGTACCCACTCCTGTCTTTGAGATTTGCTCCTTTCGGACGCCGTCATGCGAATGTTCTCGCAAACGTAGTATGCACATAGATTATTCCCCGGCGCCTGCTTCAGGGCCTTTACGAGAATGGAATTTGATCGGATAATAATTAATCAAGCATGATAATTAAAGAGATGGCAGCTAGCTAGTACTACTTAATTACTTACCTTGGGTCGATACCATTTCAGATTTTGTTTCCATGCGCCTGGAGTGGCCCTGATGAACTTTGCCCAAGCCCTGCCCCGCCGACAAAGAAAATAAATAAATGGGTTATTAAATAGTTGTTATCAGGAAATGACGAACTAATTAAATAGGTCGAGATATAGTTAATAATGATTGAAATTACCTGTTGACTATCCCCTTCACGATGGTGTAGTCACTTGCTTTCTTAAGTAGCGAGTGTAGTACTTCAACTGTTCCTTCATCAACTTTAATGATTAACAAGATTCAATAAAATCTGCATGCACACACGTTTGCATGTCTTAATTAAGCGGGCATATGTAAGCAAAAACATGTAGCTATAGCTAGTAGGGAAAAACAGAATTTGTAGTACAAGACAGTGTGACTCACTGGAAGTTGTAAGGAAGTAGTATATCTTCATTGTATTTGAGTTCCTTGAAGAACTGTAGCATGCTTTCCTCTACACATTCTTCGTGATATGGATCTATTTTCCATGTGTATTCATTAATGGTATTTGGGTCAACGAACCCAATGCCATAGCGTCCATCTTTTTTTATTTCATAAATCTTCATCCTGCATAATACCACAGAAAAGAATATAGTGAGGATAATTACAGGTAATGATTGATCAAAATGATCACTACAGCTAGTTTGAGACTTAAATTACAGAAAGAAATCACTTACAGACAATAGCAACTGACGATAGATTTGTCGAGTGCGTCTTTATTGTATAGCTGAAATAGTTATGAATACTCAACGGTCACATCTTTCTTATGGTAGTAATGCTCCTCGTTGACATTCACCATGAGGGACTCTCGATTAGAAATCTTGGTAATGTCCATGTACCATTGATGCAATTCATACATTCTCGTTGGGAGCTTATTGACCTCCTCTGGCTCGACCAAAGGTTGGCCCCGGGCATATTTCCGTTTTATTTTCTCCTCTCTAGTCGGAGACATGGGCTCGATATCGAGGAGTTGTCCAACAGTGATCCCGATCGATTCAGCCTGCGCAATATGCTCCTCGGTTATTATCACATCGCCCACCCCGAGAACATTAACGGTTTGCCCACAATAATATTGGACGCGCCTACTGTCATGTGTTGTTGGCACAGCAAGCGGGGGGATTGATTGCGCCGCCTGTTCTCCCAGCTGGGGAACGGTTTTACCGCTCCTTTTGCCAGCTGATTTGCTCGAGCTCGAGCTCGCCTCTTTCTGTAGACGTGCTCGATTTAACTTCCTGAGGTGGCGCTCATAGTCTGTGTAAACAGGCTTGGGAGCTGGTGGTCTAGCCATACGAATGAAGTGCTCAATCTTTTCTACAGGCACTTTCTCCCTTGGCGGCGGTGGCGGTTTCGGTGCAAAATGGGCTTCCACCTCGGCCTTCGATATGGCTACGTTTTCCTTCTCGGACTTGTCGTAAGGCCTCTGCTGAAGAGGCGCGAGGCTTGGACCATATTGAAATCGCTTGCCTCCGCATGTACCTGCAGTACTACCTCGACTTGTACTGCTACGCACCATAGCTGAGGCGGCTCTTTTCCGTGATTGCTGAGGCGGCAAAGACGGCTGACGTGGCTGAGTTGGAGGAGGAGGAGTGGCCTGAAGCTGTGCCGGACTTGGAGGAGGAGTGGCCTGAAGCTGTGCCGGACTTGGAGGAGGAGTGGCCTGACGCTTTGCCGGACTTGGAGGAGGAGTGGCCTGAAGCTGTGCCGGACTTGGAGGAGGAGTGGCCTGACGCGTTGGTGGACTTGGAGGAGCGGGAGTCTGCTGACTCGGTGGCGGACTGCGACGAGGAGTCGGATGACGCGGTGTCGGTGGCCTTCGAAAGATGATGCAATCCTTTCTCCATAGGATGATACGATGGTTAGCCTCTCCTAGTGTGTGCTCATCGTCACCTCCAGGAATGTCAAGCTCTAGCCCCGAATATTGGTCCACCACCTCATCAACCAAGACACGAGCATAGCCCGCTGGAATCGGGTTGCAATGGAAGGTTGCCTCGGTGGGATTTGTAAAAGCAAGGGCGTCTGCCACCTTCATGGATATGTTCTTCATTTTGAAGTGTAGCTCGCAGTTAGTGTTCTCCATGATGTCATCCACTGGGTAGCTATCCAGCAATGCGTCGCTCGGGGCGGAACCCGCGCTGCTTCTCTGCATGGATGGGACGGTGCTATCCATTGGTGGATCATCCGCTAGCTGCTGAGACCCCCTTTGCTGGCTAAGTGAGTCGATCTGCTCCTGCTGCCGCTGGAATTTGATTGCCAAGTCCGCGTGCGCTGATTCTAGGCCTTGAAGGCGTTCATAGTCTAGCTTCCTCTGCTCCTCCTCCATCTTCCTCTTCTTCTCCTCCGCAATCTTCTTTCTCGCACGGGTTCTGTAGTCGGCGTTCCAGTCCGAAAACCCCTCATACCACGGAATAGCGCCCATGCCTCGTGTTCTTCACGGCCAGCCGGACGTCGTCGCGGACGGGTCAACGGCGAGGATGCAGGCCGGGCATCGTCGAGAACAAATACTAGCTATATGCCCGCAAAAAGTAACATTTTTTAATGATTGGATTTTGATAACTAAAATTTCTAACATTTCTATATAACTAACATTCCTATAACATTTCTAACAATGCTATATAACTAACATTTCTATAACATTTCTAATATTTCTATAACTAAAAAACAGAAAAAAAAAATATAACATTTCTATATATATAACTAACATTTGTATAACATTTCTAATATTTCTATAACTAAAAAAAAGAAAAATTTCTAACTTTTTTATAACTATTTCTATAACTAAAAAACAGAAAAAATTCCTAACAATTCTATCTTTTCTATAACATTTCTAACAATGCTATATAACTAACTATTTCTATAACTAAAAAAAGAAAAATTTCTAACTTTTTTATAACTATTTCTATAACTAAAAAATAGAAAAAATTCCTAACAATTCTAACTTTTCTATAACATTTCTAACAATGCTATATAACTAACTATTTCTATAACTAAAAAAAGAAAAATGTATGTGTGTGTGCTCACCGGCGAGGCGAGAGGCGATGGGGGGCGGCGACGGGGACGGCGACGGGCGCGGCGACGACGGGGATGGCGACGACGGGGACTGGGCCAGGGCGGCGACGACGGGGACGGGGCGGCGATGACGGGGACGGGGACGACGCGGGACGGGCCGGGACGACACGGCAGTGACGACGGGGACGGGGACGACGGGGCGGCGACGACGGCCGGGGACGGGGCGGCGATGGGGGCGGCGACGAGGGATATGGAGACGGCCGGGGGCGGCGGACGACGGGGCAGAGGAGAAGAAGCAGATGAGAAACTGAAAATTTTGAAGTGTTTAGTTATATAGGATGGACCTTTAGTACCTGTTGGAGCCACCAACCGGTACTAAAGGCCTGTTTTGGCCAGGCCAAGCGGCGGGAACCGCACACCCTTTAGTATCGGGTGGTGGCTCCAACCGGTACTAAAGGGGGGCCTTTAGTACCGGTTGGAGCCACCACCCGGTACTAAAGGGGTGCGCTGGCAAGGTGATGTGCGACAAGTTTAGTCCCACCTCGCTAGCCGAGGGGCGTCCACACTGGTTTATAAACCCCCGTGCGGTAGCTCTCTCGAGCTCCTCTCCAAAGCAGGCCTACTGGGCCTACATGTTTTGTGCTGCCCTGTGGGTCTACTGGGCCTTTGCGGGCCTGCATCCTGGCCCAACAACAGGTTGGGTTTCTAGTCGTATGCAGGCCGCTCTGGCCCAGTAGGCGGGCTTTTTTATTTTTTTGCTTTATTTATTTTTGAGTTGTTTTTTTGTGTATTTAGAGTTTCTTTGTGAATATTTTTGCTTTAGGTACAAAAAATTACAAACTTTCTGTTAGTGCCCGTAGTTTTTAAATTTGAATAGTTTAAATTTTGAATTATTTGAAATTAGTGTGAATCACTAGTTTGTGAATAACTTAACTTTAAAAATCAGTAAAGGCATGAAAGAATTTGTTTGCACATAAAATTTCTTCGCGTTTCAAATGCCAAAACACATAATTACCCTAACTATTACAGAGATTCCCTCCTGGGTGTGAAATACAGAAGAAAGTGATGATAGTGAAGCCGATCACATCCTAGATCTTTGGGTGTGAAACTTTTTCTTCGCGTGTGTCCTTTTGCGCCGTAACCATGGAAAATCTTCATCATTTAGCGGGATGCTCGGGTCAATATTCACTGTGAATGGAGCAATTTCATCAAACTTTTCATAATCTTCTGACATGTCTGTCTTGTCATCCACTCCCATGATGTTTCTCTTCCCAGAAAGAACTATGTGCCGCTTTGGCTCATCGTACGATGCATTCGCTTCCTTATCTTTTCTTTTTTCTTGGCTTGGTAGACATGTCCTTCACATAGAAAACCTGTGCCACATCATTGGCTAGGATGAATGGTTCGTCTGCATACGCAAGATTGTTGAGATCCACTATTGTCATTCCGTACTGCGGGTCTTCCGTTACCCCTTACCCCGCCTCGTGTCATATTGACCCATTTGCACCGAAACAAAGGGACCTTCAAACCACGTCGATAGTCAAGTTCCCATATGTCCTGTATATAACCATAATACGTTTCCTTTCCTGTCTTGGTTTCTGCATCAAAGCGGACACCACTGTTTTAATTGGTGCTCTTCTTATCTTGGGCGATCGTGTAAAATGTATTACCATTTATCTGGTACCCTTTGAAAGTCATTATATTCGAAGATGGTAACTGGGACAGCAAGTACATGTCATCTTCAATAGAGGTGTCATGCATGGTACGTGTCTGCAACCAGCTGACGAAACTCCTGGTTTGTTCACGTGTAATCCAGTCATCAGACCGCTCCGGGTGTTTGGAGCGTAGCAAATTCTTGTGTTCATCCATATACAGAGCCACCAAGGCGAAATTCTATAGAACTATGTAGTGTGCTTCAGTGAGAGAATGTCCGTCCATACATATTATTTGTTCCCCAACTAGCGTGCCTTTTCCATCCACTCTGCCCTTATGCCGCGATTCAGGAATACCAATCGGCTTAAGGTCAGGAATAAAGTCAATACAAAACTCAATGACCTCCTCATTTTCATGGCCCTTGGAGATGCTTCCTTCTGGCCTAGCACGGTTATGAACATATTTCTTTAAGACTCCCATGAACCTCTCAAAGGGGAACATATTGTAGAAATACAGGACCCAAAACGTTAATCTCTTCGCATAGGTGAACTAGGACGTGTGTCATGATGTTGAAGAAGGATGGTGGGAACACCAACTCGAAACTGACAAGACATTGCACCAAATCATTCTCTAACCTTGGTATGATTTCTGGATCGATTACCTTCTGAGAGATTGCATTGAGAAATGCACATAGCTTCACAATGGCTAATCGAACGTTTTCCGGTAGAAGCCCCCTCAATGCAACCGGAAGCAGTTGCGTCATAATTTTTAAATGGCATCAGAAAAAGCTTCAACCATGAAAAAAGTTACAACTGGCGTAGAAGAAAAAGCTTCAGACATGGAAAAAATGCTTCAATCGGCGTCGAGAAAAGCTTCAACCGATGTGAAAAAAAGTTCCGATTGGAATGGGAAAAAGCTTCAACCATGGCAGAAAAGCTTCATCCGGTGTGGAAAAAAGCTTCCGCCATGAAACTTTCAAAACACGAGCGTTGGTGAGAGCTATGGGGCGACGACGAAAGCTGCAATGAGCGTTGACGAGAGCTACAAGCAGGTATGAAAAAAGCTTCAACGGTAGCAGCTATGGCGTGGTCGGTTGCAGCTCCGGGTCCAGCGAGGCAGGCAGAGCTCCATGGGCCCACGGCACAACCAGCTGGTCCGGTTGCCATTAATACAAGCCGTCGTGTCCTAATTGTCCGATCCCTGAAAGAGGTCATGCCCAACTGCAAGGGCCTCTTTGATTCACAGGATTGTCAAATTGAAGGAATAGAAAAAATGCAGGAATAAGGTGACATGTCCCATAGTATTCTATAGGATTTGAAAGAATGTTTGATAGCATAGGAAAAACAAAGAAATTCTACAAAGAGCTTTGAGTGGATGGAAATGTTTCTCCAAAATATAGTACAAATGGATCATTTGAAAAAATTCCTAAGGATGCCAATTCTACGAATTAAACGAGCATCACAGGAAAAATTCCTAAGAGTTTAAATCTTTCAAAAATTCTATGCAATTTCTTTGAATCAAAGAAGCCCCAAGTTTGGAACGCGTTGTGCCTGAGCACCAGCATCAACATCATCCATCCATCCATCTGACTTGTACAGCTCATGACATGGAAAATGCATCAAAATTAACGGTCAAAAAGTATGTGGGGTCATCATAAGGAGGAAGTAGAATGATCAGATAAGTTCAGACCATCATGATCAAGGTCTATACTAGACCATTCATTCAGCTTCCCAAGAGAAAAGGGGGGCTGCCGAGCTGCCACGTGGCCAACTCCACACGAACTTAATCTGCAAAGACGAAAACAAATTTGATCACAGTAACCAATGATAACCTCCGTGGGTCCTAGTCACAAAGACATAACAACTCGATGTTGAACCCCCCCAGTCTTCGAGTTGCAAGCTGTGGCTATAAAAAACACAGAAAAAATATATAATCTTTTTACTCGGTAGAAAGCAGATGGCAAAAATGGAAAGCGTGCACCAGCTCCGGGTCCAGCGAGGCAGGCAGAGCTCCATGGGCCCACGGCACAACCAGCTGGTCCGGTTGCCATTAATAAAAGCCGTCGTGTCCTAATTGTCCGATCCCTGAAAGAGGTCATGCCCAACTGCAAGGGCCTCTTTGATTCACAGGATTGTCAAATTGAAGGAATAGAAAAAATGCAGGAATAAGGTGACATGTCCCATAGTATTCTATAGGATTTGAAAGAATGTTTGATAGCATAGGAAAAACAAAGAAATTCTACAAAGAGCTTTGAGTGGATGGAAATGTTTCTCCAAAATATAGTACAAATGGATCATTTGAAAAAATTCCTAAGGATGCCAATTCTACGAATTAAACGAGCATCACAGGAAAAATTCCTAGGAGTTTAAATCTTTCAAAAATTCTATGCAATTTCTTTGAATCAAAGAAGCCCCAAGTTTGGAACGCGTTGTGCCTGAGCACCAGCATCAACATCATCCATCCATCCATCTGACTTGTACAGCTCATGACATGGAAAATGCATCAAAATTAACGGTCAAAAAGTATGTGGGGTCATCATAAGGAGGAAGTAGAATGATCAGATAAGTTCAGACCATCATGATCAAGGTCTATACTAGACCATTCATTCAGCTTCCCAAGAGAAAAGGGGGGCTGCCGAGCTGCCACGTGGCCAACTCCACACGAACTTAATCTGCAAAGACGAAAACAAATTTGATCACAGTAACCAATGATAACCTCCGTGGGTCCTAGTCACAAAGACATAACAACTCGATGTTGAACCCCCCCAGTCTTCGAGTTGCAAGCCGTGGCTATAAAAAACACAGAAAAAATATATAATCTTTTTACTCGGTAGAAAGCAGATGGCAAAAATGGAAAGCGTGCACCAGCTCCGGGTCCAGCGAGGCAGGCAGAGCTCCATGGGCCCACGGCACAACCAGCTGGTCTGGTTGCCATTAATACAAGCCGTCGTGTCCTAATTGTCCGATCCCTGAAAGAGGTCATGCCCAACTGCAAGGGCCTCTTTGATTCACAGGATTGTCAAATTGAAGGAATAGAAAAAATGCAGGAATAAGGTGACATGTCCCATAGTATTCTATAGGATTTGAAAGAATGTTTGATAGCATAGGAAAAACAAAGAAATTCTACAAAGAGCTTTGAGTGGATGGAAATGTTTCTCCAAAATATAGTACAAATGGATCATTTGAAAAAATTCCTAAGGATGCCAATTCTACGAATTAAACGAGCATCACAGGAAAAATTCCTAAGAGTTTAAATCTTTCAAAAATTCTATGCAATTTCTTTGAATCAAAGAAGCCCCAAGTTTGGAACGCGTTGTGCCTGAGCACCAGCATCAACATCATCCATCCATCCATCTGACTTGTACAGCTCATGACATGGAAAATGCATCAAAATTAACGGTCAAAAAGTATGTGGGGTCATCATAAGGAGGAAGTAGAATGATCAGATAAGTTCAGACCATCATGATAAGGTCTATACTAGACCATTCATTCAGCTTCCCAAGAGAAAAGGGGGGCTGCCGAGCTGCCACGTGGCCAACTCCACACGAACTTAATCTGCAAAGACGAAAACAAATTTGATCACAGTAACCAATGATAACCTCCGTGGGTCCTAGTCACAAAGACATAACAACTCGATGTTGAACCCCCCCAGTCTTCGAGTTGCAAGCCGTGGCTATAAAAAACACAGAAAAAATATATAATCTTTTTACTCGGTAGAAAGCAGATGGCACGTGGCCAACTCCACACAAAAATGGAAAGCGTGCACCAGCCGGGAATCGAACCCGGGTCTGTACCGTGGCAGGGTACTATTCTACCACTAGACCACTGGTGCGCCACATTTGGATATTCCATATTACTATATTAGTTCCCATTTGGAAATAAGTACATAGCTGTCGGTTGTTCGTCATTATAGAAGAGCATATATATCACACTTGCTTGATGTGATCCCTTATATGTCCGCGAACGCGTCGGTGGATAGAGGTCAGTGAACCCTATTTCGCCCGGGCAACCACACCCTCGTTTTTAAAACCGGATTTTCATGCAAACACATGCACGTGGATCATTGACCGATACAAATACACAACAATGAATTATAGCACACAACAATACAAAAAACATATAGTCCTGATTGGAAGGGAAAAATACATAGCTCAGACATAAATATTATCCATAAGAGCATCTACAACCGGCATTCTCAAATCCTCCTCAAACGGTCATGGACGCGCCCAGCCAGTGATCGGACAGAAGAGAGAAGGAAAAAAAGTGACCCAGTCGGACCCATCATATCATCCTTATACATCTGGGCTATCCGCGAACCCTCATATTAAGGACAAATGTAGGGAGGATATGAGGGCTCGTGGACGCGTCTGGTCAGTCCACCACGTAGGACGAGGCCCACCTCAAACCACATTTTCTCTTTCTTTATTTATTCTTTTCTTTTCCTCTCTTCATCTCCATCAATCGCGTGCAAGTGACCGGACATATGAGGAAGAAAATGAGGAGTGTGGCTGCATGGACGGACAAATAGAGGTTCAAAACGGGCACGCCCGATTACTGACCAGGCATGTCCGCAAACGTTTAGGGGGTCATATTTGGTAAGTCTGGTTTGTATATGCTGTAAGGGCATAGTTGAATCATAAAACTTAATGATTTTTGATGTGGATACACATATGCTCCACAAGATCATTGAGTAGTTGCGCGCGCGCCTGTTGATCTTTAAGTTGTCGACGCATCTCTAGTAAGTTGACAACATGCACTGCATCTTGTTCTCGGAGGAGGACTTGTACTCCGGACTTCACAAAATCATGTGTACTAGCACGATCACCCTCATCCACTACAATCTTGTTGTGCAAGATTACACAACAAGTCATCACTAGATCTCATATATTTCAGCTCCACGAACAATACCAATGAGCTTCGAGCACTCCAAATGCCCACTCCACATCTTACTTAGCACCTTCTTACACGTGTGCAAAGAGACACCTTTTGTTACTATTGGGGTTAGAGATAGTCTTCCCAAACGTCGTTCACTGAGGATAAATATCATCAACAAGGTAGTACTCCATGGTGTCCTCATAGCCCTTGACTGTGTAGTTGCACGGTTGGGCATCCCCATCACAAATTATCTTGAACAATGAAGATCATTGATGCACGTTGATTCCCTTGTGAGACTATGGCATGCCATATAAAGTATGTAAAATTCATAAGTCTTTTGATGCCACTTCTTCAAGTATGACGGTGACCTCTTTGTGTAACCTTGGTATTTCCCGCGCAAACCTATCGTGCAGTTCTTTTATTGCAATGCATGCAGTCAACTGAACCCAGCATATCTGGAAAACTTCTTGATGCTCCAATTGCCAATAACTTTCCATGTCCTTGGCATTTGGTTCTCTCAAGTACTCAGGTTCAAACACCTTCACCACGGTATACGCAACTTCACTATTGCCTCAGAGCATGTACGCTTTCCCATCCGACTGACCTCATCAGCGACGTCCCTGGTTTGTATCACATACAAACATCGTCAGAGCAGTCATGCATTTCTGCATAGAAGAGAACGACAGGTGTCCACAACATTTCTTCCTTGGCACGAAGTAGGGATCATATGCCTTCACACCCTCCACTACGCACAGGAACAAATGCTTGATCATCCATAAGTGATGCAAAAAAAAGCACACTGAATACATATTTGTTGTAGAGATCTTGTTGTCCCTTTATCCTATCACGGGCCACAACTATCCTGCCTGGCATCGAACCCTTGAAGTTGAGAACATGCTCCTCTTGCTTCTCCATGTCTTCAAGGATGCTCATCATCACCATCAGGTCTTCATCTTCGTGGTCATCAATGTATGAATATGACGAATTGATGAACTCCTTGATAATGAACTCATCAAGCTATGGGTAAGCAAACTCATCCTCCAATAAATCCATCGTTTAGCTACAAATGCACAAAAATAACCTAAAAAATCTTAACATTTCATCAAAAACTAGACATGCAAGGTATATGTTAGGTGGAGTAGGACGCACCAGGGTGGCGGTCGCATTTGGTGCAAGAAGGACGTCTGGACGAACGATGGACGGTTTTGCGGGTTAGGGCCGGATGGGGGATGGCGACAAAGCTATGGCGGGGGAGTAGAACGGGCAAAGGGCAGAGCGGATGAGGACATAACAGAGAGGAAGATGGTAGGTTGGGAAAGGATGGAGGTCGATTTAGGGGATTTGATGTGGGTCCGGCATGGTGAACATGTCCAGGCGGCCCCAAATCTGCGTGTATATGGGCTAGGTTTGAAGGATACCAGATAACTCGGGCATACGGAATGGGTATGGGGGACCAGGTCGGATGGCAGACATATGGGGGGTTAGGGCGTCCGATTGAAGATGATATAACAAGTAGCGACCACACGTGTACTGAGAAAATTTCTATGATTACGGTATTTTCTAAATTATAACTATTGGTTCTAAGAATTTAAGATAAATAAAAATGAAAGACACACATAAACACATATGTATGTACAAATTGTACATGTACATTCCGAAGAGGTTCACAACCTTTTTGGAAAACAATGATAAAACAAGATAATGTATGGTATGTAATCTAAAGACGTTTTTTGACGTCATGTTACTGTAACTTATCATGGATTAATTGTTAGTCGTCAATGACTTGATATTTTCTCAAGTCTTGACCAACGACGTCGGCATGTTGTTATGATTAAGTGAAGAGGTTTTGTGGAGGTGTTGCAGTTGGGTCTACCAAGTTCTCAGTCAACTAAGTCCTAAGCGGGTGGTAATTCATCCTAGATGGCTGGGTTGGAAATGATCATATACGAGAAGCACTTTGTGTGCTTTGCTGCACCGCTTGCATAGATGGAATGCGGCATCCTTGTATGTATACGCCAGGACAACCTATCACACTCAACGCACATACATACATCAATTTTGGCTTGCTAAGTTAAACATCAACGACATGTAAAAACGGTTTGGCAACCCCCTATTATGATAGTATTGATGGCAATAAAACTTCATCATATTATCATGGAGAAACTACAGCTGATCATTACAAAACATAAGCACAACAAAATACTACACGACAACCCAAAATCAGAGATAAAAAACAAGGGTTTCTCTCCCATGCCATGGCAAAACAACGAAGAAAACACCATGGACCACCAATCCACGCAGACAAGCAAAGGTTGCCCACAAGCAGACGACCGTCATAAAAGCAAGCATCGGCGGTTCACGATAAAACAAACACACGGCAACCAATTAAAAAAACATCAAACATCAGTCTAGATCAAAATCATGAAGCCCGTGAACAACAAGCCACTATAATGTACTAACACACTCTAAAACAACAATTGACAAGAGCCATATAATCAAATGCAAGAGGAAGGCAAAATGAAAAAATCTAGATACTCAAAGGAAAATGAGAAAAAGCGACACCCCCGGAAAAACAACGAACAAAGAAAGGAAAAAAAACACTAGTGCCAGCCAATGAGGTCTCATCCACCTAACACCCAACCGAAAAAGACAGGTCCCAGCAAGCGAGGTTGCAACCGCCGAACGTCTAGCCGCCGAATGACCGGCTTGGAAAGACGTTGCTCCTAGAAGCGTGCTCGCAGCCGTCGAACACCCAACCGGGAAGAACGCCAAACTTCCCTCAAGCCTCCTACTCCTAGCAACCAAGATCTTGTGGAGCCGCTTCTGCGCCCAACCACCTCTGATTTTTTTCCTCCACCTCCGCGCGGTCTTCTTTTTTTAGGTCAAGCAAAATGCTTTATTACGCAACAACTTGGGAAGAATCGCCCATAAAAGAAGCAGCTACATCAGCTGGAAGGTCATCATCCAGTACAATAACCTCACCCGCAGCGAGTGACAAGCCGATCTTAGCTAGATTGTGGGCAGCCGTATTGGCTTCTCTCTTACAATGAGCAAATACACAGGAAGCAAACCATAGCCGCGCTTGTACTTTGACATCCTCAATCACATGGGTTTGCCTGGAGAAGTCCGGAGCTCGCCGATTTAAAGCTTGTTGCACCAGGAGCGTGTCCGTTTCCACAGTAAGCCGCAACACCCCTAGTTCGGCCGCTACGTCCAGCGCTTGCTCGACGGCTTGCAGCTCCGTGTCAAATGCCGAGGCTACGTGATCAACCCGTCCCGCTCGTGCAGCTACCACGTGCTCCATAGAGTCACGAACGATCACGCCCCATGCCCCATGCTGGCTTCCCGGGTTATAGGCACCATCGACATTAAGCTTCAGCTCATCCGGCGGCGGCAGGGACCAGGCCTGAGGGATCCCGCTGAGCTTGGGAATTTTGCATAAACACCCCAAGTATTTCGCAGCCGTGCATGCAGCCCTATACACGAACTGGTCGTGATCCATGGGCTTCTCCCCTTCACGCACCTTGTTCCTCTGGTTCCACCATTGCCACCACATTACGATGACCTACATCCTCTCATTTTCCGGGGCCTGCCATAAAGTGTCCATGGTCTCACCCACAGACTCGCAGTTTGAGAGTTGCAGCCTAATATGTTCGAGTTCAAGCTTCAACCACACCGGTTTGACCTCACTACAGTCAACGAAGAGGTGTTTCCCTGACTCATGTCTCGCATTGCACATGAAGCACCTGTGGTCTTCGATATTCATCCCTCTTTTTGCCAGGATGTCCTTTGTGGCGATCATGTTATGAGCCATCCGCCATACAAAATGTCTGATTTTCCCCGGGCACGGAAGCTTTCAGATCCTTTTCCATCTCACATCACCGCCGCCATCTAGGTCGCCAACAGCTTGTGGCTCGCCTGTCTGACCCTCGCGGGAGTGCTCGGAGAACACTCGTTGTAGTTTGTAGGCTTGCTTAACAGAGAACAGTCCTCTGCTGTCAAAATGCCATGCTCGGAAATCCTCGGCTCCATCCCGAAGTGGTAGCTGAAGGATTAAGGCGGCATCCTCCTCCCAAAACATGTCTCTTATGAGCTCCTCGTCCCACTTTCCAGTGGTCGGATCGATGATTTCGAACACCTTAGTTAACAAACTGCTCCCTCTAGGAGTCACAACTTTCGTGGGCCAAGCCCTAGGGATCCATGGATCATCCCATATATGGATATTTTGTCCATCACCAACCCGCCAAATCACACCTTTTTTGATGAGGCCAATTCCATGTGTAATACTCCTCCAAGCATATGACATATTGGCGCTCAGATCCGCTTCCAACACATCACAGTTCGGGTAATACTTGGCCTTCATCATCTGTGCACAGAGGCTATCCGGTTGCTGGATGAGTCGCCACACCTGCCTTGCTAACATAGCAATGTTGAAGTCATGTATATCTCTGAACCCAAGTCCTCCTTTGCCTTTGGATTTAGTGAGCTTCTGCCAGCCCACCCAGTGCACTTTGTTTTCATTTTCCTGTTGGTTGCACCAATACCGACCTATCATTGCACTCAACTCATCACAAAAGGTCTTCGTTAGGTAAAACACTGACATGGCAAAGGTGGGGACTGTCTGTGCGACTCCCTTAACTAAGATTTCCTTTCCCTGACGAGACAGAGTGCGCTCGTTCCAGCCCTGCATATGATTCCATATAGCATCCCTCAAGTAAGCAAACGCCTTCCTCTTCGATCGCCCAATATACACAGGGAGCCCTAGGTAATTTTCATTATACGCTTCATTGGTGATGCCGAGAGTATCCTTTACACTCTGTTTGGATTGCGTCATACTGTTCTTACTGAGCATGATAGCAGATTTTTCCTGATTAATGCACTGTCCTGAACACCTTTCATATACCGCAAGGATTCACCTCAATTCCCTGGCTTCATCCTCCCTCGCTCTCATCAACAGAACCGAGTCATCGGCAAAAAAAGTTGAGAGATTGAGGGAGCCCCTGCACAGACTTGAATGCCGTTCATTGTTCCCCTTTGTTGCGCATCCTTGAGCATCGCTGACAGCCCTTCTGCACATATAACAAAAAGGTATGGCGAAATTGGGTCGCCCTAGAGACGCAACATGACAAGAACACATGGCCCATTGACGGCCCTTGGGGCGAGGCGTGCGATACGTGGTCAACACCGACAGACCAGTGAAGAAAGAAGGAAAACAACCTCCAGAGTGCTATGGGCTCTTGAAATCGCTGCCCTGAATCGACTCGAATCACTCCACCATACCAACCACCTACCAACAAGCCCATCCATCCGCAGATAACTCCACAAAACACAAGAGGTTGATCAAGTGGACCAAGTTTCAAATTAGAGACCTCAATTGATTGAGAGAGCTTCCACCCTAGGGAGTTTATAGTGAATTAAAGCATTTACTCATAGTATGTACCTGTACTTTACATGGCAGTTAACAATTATAGACAAGTACTTCATCCCCTTTTTCCTATATCATACTTAATTTACAACAGATAACAAAGAATGACTTTGTTTTGTGGCTTTACATATCCACATGCATGCATTGCCCTCTCACAACTGAAGTGTCACGAGCGTGTGTGAGAAGCAGCCAAGCCAAGCCAGCTCCATCACTTCCGCACCAACCTACGTACTACTACTCTTTTAGCCTCAGGATCTTGTTCGATCTTGCCGCTGCACCATCAAATCAAATCCGACAGTCCTCAATCACTGTCTCGGTAGGAGAGAATCTAGGCTGAGGACGCCGACGGCGTCGGCGACCCGGACGGCGATGAAGCAGAGGTACACGGCGAGCAGCCCGGCACCGAGCGTGACGTCCAGCCTCATCCCCCTCGCCGGCAGCACCACCAACGCCCACGCCAGCCCGCCCACCAGGAACGCCACCGTCACGTACGTCGCCGCATCCACCGGGATCCTGTACGGCTCCGGGTACCGCGCCCCCGCCGCCAGTGCCATCGACAGCCCCAGCCCCACCACCGTGTTGAACGCCGGCCCGGCGTAGCACCCCGCCACGGCCGTCTGGGCGCCCGCCGCGCCGTCCTGCGTCGCCATCGCCACGTCCGCGACCATGTCGCCGAGGGAGTTGCCCCACGCGAGCACGGTGACCCCCAGCACGCTCGCGGGGACGCCGACGATGATGCCGGTGGACACGAGGAGGGCCACGAGCTCCCGGGCCAGGAGGTAGGACCAGAGGATGGACATGAGGAACCCGCCGCTGAGCCACACGAGGCGGGCGTACCGGCCGTGTGGTGGTGCCGCGGCGTCCGTGGTCGCGGCCGCGGCGATGGCGAGGAGCGTGCCGGTGAGGGTGCCGGCGAGGAGCGCGGTCGGGCTGGTCGGGGAGGTGACTACGGCGAGGAGGAGAGGGCCGAGGAGCGCTGACGTGATGGCATACGGCCTGGACCAGCGGTGCCCGGCGATGTCCGGGATGGTGAGGCGGCGCGGGAGGTAGAGCGGCGCGTGGACTGCGGCCAAGAGGCCGCTGGCGAAGGTCCTTGGTGGCTGCTTGGAGGATACGGTGACCGGGAGGAGGAGCGGGGCGGCGAGGTCATCGGAAGGCTTCATTGTCTTTGTGCTGTCGTCGTCGGCGGCGGCGGAGCAGCAGTGCGACGTCGAGACGAGGAGGACGTAGGCGGCGTAGAGGGAGAGGAAGCACGCGGCCGCCCACACCGTGACCGTGCCGGCGACCAGCACGGCGAGGAGGTAGCAGAGCGCGACGAGAAGAAAGCACACGTCGCGCACGAACCCGCTCCGCTCAATGACGGCGCCACCGCGGCGAGCGGCGACGATGGCGACCACGCCGGCGACGACGGTCGACACGAACAGCGCGCCGCCGAGCGCGCCGCTGAGCCCCACGTCCCCCGCCTCCCCGCCGTCGGACGCGAACGCCACGACGCTGGAGAGCACGTCGGGCGCGCCGTTGCCGAGCGAGAGCAGCGTGACCCCGGCCACGGCGGGCGGCAGGCGGAGCGCGGCAGAGAGGCCCTCCAGCGAGGCGCAGAAGTACTCGGAGGCGGTGTCGCCGAGGAGGTAGAAGAGAAGGAGCAGCCAGAGCGCGATCGCCGCGCCGCCCAGCCACGGCGACCACCACCAGAGCCCCTCCTCGTCCTCCCCGCACGCGCAGTAGAAGAGCGCGAGGTAGTCGACGTACCCGGTCGGCGCGCACGGCGGGTGGGACGACGACCGGAGGTACCGGCACCGCGCGGCGCGGCCCTCCAGCGCCTGCAGCTCCGCCTCGCAGCTCCCCGGCTCCCGCCCTCCGGCGCCCGAGCCGAAGAAGAAGGTCCCGCCGTGCTGCGTGCGCAGGGAAAGGCATATGACGACGAGCAGGAGCAGCAGGAAGGAGGCGCTCGCGGTCACGGCGGCGGCATTGCGCCTGCTCTTGTACATCCTCTGCAAGAAAGCCATGGCGTTGATGTCCGGAGCTCAGCTCAGCTACTGTAATCGAATACGGCGGTGGAGCTCAGCTGAGGTACAGTAATGCTGTGGCGCCATGCATGGCCGCGGTGGAGCTCGCATGTCTTGTAGCATTGGTCGGTCGGCCCGTGATCAAATCAAATTTGGTTTTGTGGCTGCAGATGAGTACGTTTGTGACTTTGTGTGGACTTTTGGTAGGAAGGGACACATGGCAGCTGAGCAGATCCCTTTTGGAAGCTGCATCATTCTTCTTCCTGGTGACGCGGCAGCCATGTCATGGCTACCAATGTTCCATCTTGCATGCCACATGAGCTTAGAACAATGATGACGATGAGCTTGGGCAGAAAGATAGAAGACGCAAGCTTACAAACTGCAAGCCGAAACCTCATCATCATCAGTTGGTGCTTAATCAGCTGACAAACAAAAATGCTAGGCATACGAATGTCAGATCACAAGTGATTAATCAGCCTGCTGCTTTGATTAGGGCACAACGACGGCATGTCAGCATGTGTGTTTGGTCGATGTGGACCATTTCTTTCCTAATAACACAAGAAAAATGTCGACCATTCTTTTGAGGAATTAATTGCACAATTATTTCAGATAAGATACGTAGTGCAATTATTCTTGCATCTGCCCAACCTGGTCCATTCATGATTTCTATTGATATTCATAAATTAGCAGCAGCAGCAACAAAACAATTTTTAAGTGTTCCATTCCGACAGAGATCTCAACCAACTTCCGGTGTTCAATGTTCAGTCATCAGTCATGGTAGGAATATTATCTTCTACCCCCTTCGTTTCTAAATACTCGGATATATATATATATATATATATATATATATATATATAAATTCACTCATTTTGTTCTGTATGTAGTCCGCATTAGAATCTTCAAAAAAACTTATAGTACTCCGTCTGTCTCAAAATAAGTGTCTCCGCTTTAATACAACTCTGTACTAAAGTTAAAGTTAGTATAAAGTTTGGACACTTATTTTAAGACGGAGGTGGTATTTAGGAACCAAGGAAGTATAGAGGAGGTGGCATGGGTACGTACTCTCAGCGAATCAGCAGCAGATTGCACCAAGAGGATACCGCAAAATCATCTGCATAAAAAGTGATGATCCAATCCAAGCCAGCCTGCAACGATCATCCATGCTGATCTGAATCTGCGTGCACACAGAATTAATCAAGCTGACTCCACCAACTACCGATTTTTTAGAATAATTGTGAGGGAATCCTCTCATCTCCTTGTTGCTGATCTTGTCTGAGTAATTGTTGTACCGATGGTTGGAATGTTCCGTCGGCCATGCCATGACCCATGAGCTTAGTCATGTAGAACAATCATGATTGATGATGCTACTTAGGCAGATATCATCGACACGCATTGCAGACGGTACAATTGCAAATTGCAGACAGCTGACAACTCTGGCGAGTACGAAGCAATTAGCTCCATCGATCCAAGTCAGATCAACGGGTGATTAGCCTGCTGCGCACTGTTTTGGTTACCGGTCGAAATTTCGAGATTTCCCATGGTTACCACGTATTTCCGTGCCCCTCGGTAAATCGCCATACCGAGCAAAAAACATCATTTTTTTGAAAATTTTGAATTTAAACACTCGATTTACTGTGAAGTACGTAGGATCTAATTAATGCCATGAAAGTTGGTTCTGGCGTGTTAGTAGCAACCTAGTTCATGTTTTGAGAGGTCTTTGGTTCGGATATTCGTTCATTCACTTATTTGAATTCAAAATTCAACTACAAAATTCGCTCGAAATATCCTCGGTCTGCGCAAAAAAGTTTGCCTAATTTGGTTGATATTTATTTCCTGATGTCTTGATAGTTTACTCATGTCAACCCTGATGCTTTACGTCTAGAAAGCATATGTTGATCGCTGATAATTCAGAAGTACGCATCGTCGATCCATGTCAGACCAACAGGTGATTAGCCGGCTGGCTGCAGCTTAGATTAGGGCCGTTGCGGCTGTGTTTGATCGAATCGATGTGGACCATTTTCGTGGGAGATTTATTGGCACGTGTGGCGGGCAAAATTATTTCAGACAAGGCGTACAGTACAGTTATTTCTGCACCTACCCAAGCTGGTCCATCGATGAACTTGATATACTCATAATTCAGCATAAATAATATTGTAAGTGATTCTTTTTTTTTTTTGCGAATAGAACATTTGTAAGTGATCAAAAGGATATGAAGAGAATCAGTGCGTTCAGTGTTCAGTCCGACAGACATCGTAACGAGCTGGCCGTGTTCAAGGTTTTTTTTTTTTTGCGGGTAAAAAAAAAATTTATCTTCTATAGACGAGGTGGCAGAGCATGCCACGAAGTCAGGATCTTCATCTGCAAAAAAAGTTGATGATCCCGATGAGTCTCCATGCTCAATATTGACTCCAGCAATTGAGAGTGATCGTGAGCAGTGAAATCCACTCATCTCCACCATGATCTTCTGACTCTGAATAATTGTTGTACTTGTGTGACAGTGCAAGTGTAACCTTTGGTACGCTACGCAGAACTGCAAGTTACTCTTGTCAACCCTGGTGCTTTACGTCCAAGTTGATGCAATTCTTGTACTTCCTCCGTTCTAAATATTTGTTTTTCTACAGATTTCAACAAATGACTACATACGAAGCAATATGAGTGAATTTATATTCTAAAATATATCTATATACATCCGTATGTGATAGTCCATTTAAAATTTTTAAAAAGACGAATATTTAGAAACAGAGAGAGTATCAAATATAAAAATGATGCAATGCTTTACATATAAGATTAGGAAGGGCCACGTGGCAGCTCAGGATGCCCCCTTTCCCTGGGAGGCACCTGGATCATCTAGAACCTCTTGATGCTGGCCTGATCCTAACTGATCATTAGTTCTTCTTCCTCCTCTTAATGGCACATCAAGCCTTTTCTATTGTTAATAACTCTGATGGATGCTTCATGTCACGAGCTCGATCAGCCAAAGATGGAATGATGATGACGATGATGCGTAGGCAGAAAGTATCGCACGGACGACACAATCGCATGCATTGCAATTGGCCATGACCTCTTCCAATGACCAGAAAATTTGGGCATGATGGATTGCATTAGTGATAACCCATGCAGCTGTTGCTGTTGTGGGCCCCACGGCAAAATTATTTGACACGTGTAGCAGCCACAATTATTAGCATTTCAGACAAAGAATGGTACTTAGCTAAGTATGCTAGTACGAGTAGCCTAGTACTGGTGATGCGTTTATCAGCAGTGACCTACCACCAACTAAGCTGGCCTAATCCAATCATGCAAGGAATAATATCATCTATCTACGAGGTGGAAGAGATACTAGGATCATCGGAGATTAGAAGCATAATTGGTTTGGTGCCAAAATTTGGCATGCCGATGTCTGATATTGTGCCAAATATTGGCTACTAATTAACTGGTTAGTAAGTTGTCTTGCCTATCTCATATAAAGTTGCCAATATTTAGCAAGTCCTGGTATTGCCAATATTTGGCAATGCCAACATTTGGCTAGCCAAATATTGGTAGGAAACCAATCATGCTCTAGGATGCCGCAGAAATCAGCATCTTCGGCTGTAAAAAATATTGATGAGGCGGCTCGCGCGACCCCACCTCGCGCCGCCTACCCGGGCGGCGGCCGGGGCGGCTCGCCCCCTCCCCCCCTTCAGTCCTCTCTCCCCCGCTCCGCCGGAAGGGGCCCCCGGATCTGGCCGGGTGGTTTCGGCGGCGGCGGGACTTCCTTTCCCCCGCGTGTGGCGCCCTTCCCGGGGCAGGGTTTGGCGGCGGGTGCAGCTCGGCAGGTGGCGGTCTGGCTTCCTGGCAGTGGGGGTCATCGGCTGGCGCAGTGGTGATGCTGCTTCTTGGCGGCAGGGCGGCTTGGTGGTGTTGGGTTGCCGGCGGCGCGACCCCGACACAGATCTGGGCCCTTAGGACCCCATCTTGGTCCTAGGTGGCCGGCGCCGGTGTGGCTTCGCTGCCTCCGGGGCGGTGAAGTGGAGGAGCGGCTTGGACAGGGAGCCACGACACTGATGGCACGCCTTCTGCAGCGCGACCGCGGGAGCTTTACGGGCATTTGAGGGCCTGGTGGGGCCTGTGGGTCCACAAGCCTGGTTTGCTCCTGCTATTGCGTCCGGTCGGATCTCGTCAGTGACGGTGGAGGTTGGGCCCTCCCGCGTGCTGACGGTGCTACTGCTCCCTGTCCCGGCTCCTCCTCTTCGCTGTGCGGGTCCCACTTCGCGTTGTCGTGGTGAGACAGCGTGGGAGACTCAAGATTGTGTTGGCGCAGTGTGATGGACGGTATGGTGGCATGCTCCGGAGCGTCCGGGGTGATGGTTGGGATCGGGAAAAATCCCTGTCGGCCTGGCCGACTCCAACGCGGTGGCGCCTGAGGGTGCCGCCGGACCTTCCTGGAGGGCGTTGGGTGCCACCTTTCCTTTCTCCTCGTCGCGTGCCGGAGCAACCCTTGTAGCAGCGTCGTCATCGTCGTGTTCCTTCTTGGAGGTGTTGCGTGGTACCGATGCTTCGGAGCCGGAGCTTGGTGGAAGATCTCCGGTGGGGCGCAGCGGTCACGAGGCTTCTTCGTTTTTGTTGATCCGCCATTGTCGGCATTTATTTCTTTTGTATTTTCTCTTTCATTTTTTTTGGCGTGCCTGTGCTGTTTCCGTCCCAGCACCTATCATTGATTGTATCAGTGACGATTGCTTTATAATACAAAGCGGGAGAAAACCCTATTTCGGAAAAAATGTTGACGATCACATTCCAACATTTCAAGATTTACAGTCAGAGTTCAGCTGAAGATACTGATCACTTGATCAGAGGCAATGTTGAGACGTGCATGCAGATTGCAGAGTCCAAGGGATCCTCTCATCTCGACCGCATACAGAGCAACCGCAAGCGGGAAACACATCATCTTGATTTGTTGGGTAACCTAGCTGGCGATTCAGAAGCAAAGCTTCAACAGGTTATTGGCCTGCTGCTTCTATTAAGACAGTGGCGGCACTGTGCAAGCGACAACCCCGTTGCAGCCGTGCTTGATCAATGTGGATCATTCTCGCACGAAATCAATTGGCATGTGCGGCACGCACAATTATTTCTGACAAGCTACGTGCGGTATAAATATTTCTGCATCTACCCAAGCTGGCCCATTATTGAAATTCATAGCTTAGCCCAAAAAAAACAAGTGTTCAAAATTTGCGAAAAGAATCAGTAGGTTCAGTTCCGACAGAGATCTTCCCGTGTTCATGGTTCAGCCCTGCAACTGCAAGGAATAACACCACAAAATCATCTGCAGAAAAAAGGTGATGATTCCAAGCCAGCCTGCGATGATTCTCCATGCTGATCCGATCTGCACGCACACAGAATTTGACTCCAACTACCGATTTGCAGAATAATTTTGCATGTCCTTGCTGATCTTGACTGCATAATTGCTGTACGTTTACAACTGCAGCCTTGATATACTTATATGAAGTACTTGTTGCTCAAACACTAAATATATCCCTTTGAGCAACAAGTAATATGCATCGAAGGGAGTACCAATAGTTCATGACCTCTTTCGGTGACCCAACCACAGAATTGACAAGTGCATGCAGCAGACACGATCATTATCTTAGACAAATAGTACTGTTGGCTAAGTATGCTAGTGCGAGTAGCCTAGTACTGGCGATGCGTGTATCTGCACCTACCAACTAAGCTGGCTGAATCCAATAATTCAAGAGATAATACCATCCATCTATCTGAAGACAACGTAGCAGAGAGATACTCTGAAGGAATCAGCAGGAGATTGCACCACGAGGATGGCAAAAACGTGATGATGATCCCAGATCGACCACCATGTCAGGATTCTCCGCGTTTGATTGGGGACATGATTAAGCAAGTTGACGACTCCAACGATTGAGGTCAGAGAAAATGAGAAGCACGCGGGCAGAGGCTCTGAATGTTCACTTTAGTTACATGTATGTTGCTTGAAAATTAATTTTGGGTCAATCGACTTTTGAACTGTTGATTTCTGCTTCACGATTCATGTACTTTTTTTTCCTGGGTTGGTCTATGCGTTGTCTTGGGCTTTTTTTACTGACCCCATAATTGAGCCGATCAATTCGTTAGCGGGCCGAAGCCCACTTCTGTGACATAACCTTCTTCTTTCTTCTTTGTTTCTGTTTTTAACCGTTTTTGTTTTTGTTTCTTTCCTTTTCATTATTAGTTGGTTTTTATTTATTTTTAGGGATGTTGGGTGAGTGTAAATATATACATAAATATACTATATAATATGTGCAAAAATTTCACTATTCTATGATTATTTTTGCATCTTACAAAAATTACAATTTTGGTGAAAGTTGTGTGCAAGTTTTTAAATTTTATTTTTTTCTTCAAGAAATACTAATGCCATTAATTCATTCTTTTTTAGAGAAATTTATTATTTTGATATTTTTTTAGTTTTTATTTCGTTCTACTTTAAGGGTAATATCAATGCCACTAATTTATTCATTCTTAGACACATTTTTTTGCAAAAAAATCCACTTTTATGTTCTTATTATTGTATATTTTGAAAAAGGTATTTTTTATGTATATTTTGTGCAATTTTTTCAACGTTTGTTTTAGATTTTTTATTTTTATTTTTTAAAATGGTAATACCAATGCCACTAATTAATTTTACCTTAGGAAATTTAATTATTTTGATTTTTTTATTTTGTTCATTTTATTTCTACTTAAACATAATACCAATGTCAGTATGTCACTAATTCATTAATTCTTAGCAAACATCTTTTTGCAAAATTCCACTATTAGATGCTTATTCTTGCATATTATTAAAAAAACACAACTTATGTGTAAATTATGTGCAAATTTATCATTATTTTCTTTTATTTTTTTTCACTTCCTTTCTTCTTAAAGGAAAATATCAATGGCACTAATTCATTCCTTCGTTGAAAACATAATTTTTTATTTTGTGTGTGTAAGTATAAATGCAACTACTAAATAATATGTGTGGAAATCATAGTAGAATGCGAAAATTTCACTAGTATGTACTTGTTCTTTGCATATTTCAAAAAGTGCAGTTTCAATGCAAAGTTGTGCGCAACTTTTCAAAACTTTTCTTTTTCATTCTCTTTCTTCTTAAAGGGTTTCATTCTTTCTTAGAAAACTTCATTATTTTATTATTTTATTTGCTTTTTTTGAAAGATAATAACAATGCCACGAATTCATTCTTTCATGGATTTTTTTTCATTTTTCTTTCCTTTTGTAAGGGTAATACTGATGTTGTAATGGATTGTGACATCAGCATTACCCTTACAAAAGAAAAGAAAACAAAAGAAAAATAAATTGTATGGGGTGACATGACGTCAGCCTTCACAAAGACGTCGTCGCACTGGTGCGCCAAGGAGACGGCCTTTGCTGCCTCCTCCTTTACCCCTGCATAATTCCTGTCGTTGATCTCATCGTAGGCTCCGGCAAACCCGAACTTCATGTTGTCATACATCCTTTGGCATCACTCAAGCACCGCCGCCCTCTTGAGATATGTACCTAATTTTGCTACTAGGCCCTCGATATCATGGATGGCGCCCTAGGCATTGCTGATGACCATGTTGTCCGCCACCTTGGCCAGGCCCCATGTGTCCGTGTATGGGCTTGGGTGGTGCTTTCTCAACTTCAACACACATAAATCGTATTTGACATGTGTGTTCTTGTAAGTCACCTCCTTGCAAGTTGTTTCCAAGGTCGTGTCGGCACCGGGCAATGCTAGAACAACGGCGGCTATGACTACAAGAGCCGTTTGTGGCCTCATGGATCTTGTTGGTTGTATTTTGACAGAAAGAGATGTTAAACCTGGGTGATTTCGCTTGAGTTGTAAAATACATTGAAGGGAGAAGGTAGAATATGGGACTATTTAGATACATTAAAACTGTGCAACTTTCCAGCCCTCTCAGGCCATTAGCGTCCGTGGTCGTCCGATCTTCAATTTCAAGCATTTTCGGCCGTCAGCTTTGATGTGAATCGCACCTAATCAGCCTTCGTTCGCTATTAACGAGCGCGAACCGTCTGGGCCGCTGCTCCGGTCGCTTTTTTGGTTGTCTCGGGTTAAATTGGGCCTCATGGGCCTGTAGCAACCTCCCCTAAGCCATCGATCGTTTCATTTCGCTAGGTCGCACGTCTCCCCCACCCCCCTCGCGTGGCGGCTCTTCCCCGATCTAACCTCTGTCGCGTTCATCCCCATTCTTGTACGCCGGTGGGATCCTGCTTCCCACCGCGCAAGGGCGCCGGTACGGCAGCCTCCCACAACCTGGCTTAGATTTCGGACGGCACCACAACTTCAGCTGGGGGCCTCAAGCATCGGTGGCGACGCCAGAGGGCGGTGACGACGGCAGCGAATCATCGCTTGTCGGTTGGACTCCACTTGCCGGTGATTGAGGAAATAAATCACCATGCCACTCTTCAGCGGCTACTACTTGCAGGTCCGTTACCACTCCGTGCTCTTCCATTCCTTTGCCGGCATTATTGATGCTATTCTTTCACCTCCCAAAATGATGCAAGTTATCTAGGTTGACTGACTCGAGCTCCTCTGTGCTTCCAAGCTGGGATTAGCAGTTCTAGTATAATTTTTGCCTTTGGATTGTAAATAAACTCCTTTTGGACGAGCATCCTTTTCCATTGACTAATAATAGCCAATCCAGATTTGTTTGATCTGTTTGCATTTTTCGGTATACTTTACATATAGAGGTTCTCGGTGGTGTACGTATAGGACCAATAATAGTTGTAGAAATTCTGTAGCCGTCTGGTATTGCAAGATAATGGATTCAGGAGAGCCGATTATAACTGGGATAATGAAATTAGGCAGAAGGCATTGCTAATCTTGACATGAAGAAACACATTATTCTGATATGTCCATGATATTTTAGTGCTCACTTTATTTTACCGATGTTCCAATTTGAGTTTATCACATCCATGCTTTGAAAGTTTAGGTTATAACTCTAGACCAAATTTGAGTTTACCACACCCACGCTCTGAAAGTTCAGGTTGCCATGACATGACCTGTGCTTTGCAGGATAAATCAGAGAACATCTTTGATGGTCCTTTGATAGAATATAATGAGAACAACATAATACGTAAGGCATGTACTACATGGATCTTGATTCGGAATTCAGCAAAACAACTCTATTGAGTACCTGCAATAAAATAGTATATTGTTGTTCATGATCCTACAGTTTCTGAAGTCAAAAGTAGCAGTGTTTACATCTAATTGTATCCTGCAAAGCTAATAAAGTCCTTCATAATCTCGTGTGCGTGTGGTCTCTATTAGTCACTATGTATTCGCTGAGATTCTTTCATTTTGTTGAAATTGTATGTGCATCTGCTTTTGTCCGTGCCATGTTAGGCGGCGCTGGATCATCTATGTTGAGGATGGCTTCACCGACTTGTGCATCGTCCGAGGTCTGTTTCCCTTTCCTAGGGTTTAACAAAATCGCATGAGTTATCGGTCAAGAGGAGGCCCACATGCAGCAAAGTATGTCAACGCAAAATCAATGCAGGGTTTGTTCAGGACATTACAGTTCGAAGGACATGCAAATGTTTGATTCTCCCTGTGCAGTGTCAATCAACTGTTGATTGCAGGAGCAAGGTGTACGAAAAATTTGATTGCAGTTTAGTGTTTTATTGCATGAACATAACAATTTACTGTTTTATTGCAGGTACTCAATAGAGTTCTTTTGCTGCATTCAGAATAAAGATCTATGTAGTACATGCCTTACATATTGTATGTTGCTGTCATTATACTCTATCAAAGGAGCATCTAAGCTGTTCTCTGATTTATGAATTTTCTCTACAGGGGTAATGGCTACTTCCCCTTTCTTTCTCTGCCATCTTCCCAGCAGCCATGGTTCTCATACCACTGCTCATTGCGAGGTTCCCAGTCTGCCTTCCCTCCCCACTCTCACAGGAACGCTGACTGGCAGCGCACATGCCTTTTCCCGACAGTGCCATGGCACCTCTCTATAGGTGAGCGACACTGCCATTTCCTTCCGAGTGTGACATATTTTCTTTTTAAGTTATTACATGCTGAGTTACAGGTTGGTTTAGTCTATTGTATCATGCCTATAATTCTGCTCCATGCTCAAGTCAACATGACACTTCTTCCCCCCAATTTTTTCTTGATTTATTCTATGTTAGTTCGGTTTGTCATATCAGGCCGAATGAGCTGTCCACATTTCTGTGTACAAAGGGTTAGTATACATCTACATAATCAGATGCTGGAGGAAATGTAGGATAATATATCTAATCATATTATATGCTTTACTTACAATGGTATCTGCTCAGTGTAGCCATTTACTCATGAACTGTAACGTTTCTTTTTACAGAAAATAAACAAGATGGGGACAACAAGTTTTCTTTCTCCCAATTCTGGCACCCCCATCACTTCCTTAATTTTTCATTACAATTTTAATGTCAGTATTTTTCCTTAAGAAAGTTTGCTAACCATGGCTTCATTGCTAATCAGTTTATGGTTCACTTACTTGCCCAAAACATAATGTTTAGTTGCAGTTGAGCAAAGACAACTTGATCGTGTTAATGCATAAGTTAAATCAACAATCTTGACAAACCTAGAATCTAAGGTATATATGCATTGCGATATGTTTTATTGTCCTGTTAAATTCCAAGGACCCTCTTTATCTTGAGGCTCGATCATTGTATATTGGTATTTTGTTGCTCTGTCACTAGAAGATGATGCCTACTTGTTTTCTAATTTGTATGATAAAACTGTAACATGTCCTAAAAAAGCAGGTTTGGAAGAATGGTAATTTTCTAAAGCCAACTGTACAATAGTAATAAAAATTATCTAAATTATGGACAACAAATGCCAGAATGGAATAATAACTAAATGTTCATTAACACTGTTAGCACATTTGTTGGAATATAGTGGTTGCTGTATGATCTAGAAGCATGTACTGCATTGTAACAATACAAGGCATGTGCTACTGTTTGACATGTGATCTTACATTGGTATTATTATCCCTGATTTTCTTTTAGCGACTGCTATATGATCTTTGAAGTATCTAATCCAACATTAATGGAGCATCAAGTGGCTGGGTTGAGAAGAAAAGTGTGTATTTGTTGGACCTACAAGGCATAGAAATCTAACTGGCAACAAAATTATTTATATTTACGAATGCAGTAATATGCAATACTGATACTTACTGCTATCATACATAGTGTGCCGTGTTTTTTAGAATTATTTATGTGTCATGTTGGAAACAATGGTGCTGGTGCCTTTACGTGTTACTACTGCTTTATTGTTCATGTATAATGCCTTCACATATTTGTGCCAAGCTAACATGCAATATATATTACAAATAGATGAGCGCAACAACGCGCGCCATCGATGATCTAGTTTATAGAAAGGGGTAACATGAGGGTGAGCACGCCTATTTACACGTTACCTCTGTATGGGACTATTTATAGACAGGAGTATCATATTATATATTTTTCATGTTAATTATTAGGATATTAATTGCACGTTATTTTTTTTATCAATTTCATGGTTTTTCATATGTGAGGGCATTTTATGGACTAGGCTTTAGAAAAGCCTGATCCCAAAACCCTTAGTCCTATCCCCCCCCCCAAATAAAAGGTGCATTTCCTATTATTTTCATCATTTTTGGGATATATGAATATATTTTTTTTGAGAAAACTTCCGATCTATTCATCTTCAATCATGACAGTACAACGAACACCAGAAATAATAAAAATTACATCCAAATCCGTAGACCACCTAGGGACGACTAATACCACTGAAGCGGGCCGAAGGTGAGCCGCCGTCATCATCCCTCCCTCGCTGGAGCTAAGCAAAACCTGTTGTAATAGACAGTCGGGAAGTTGTTGTCCTAAGGCCACATAGGACCAGCGCAGCAGAACAACAATCGCCGCCGATGAAGAGTAGCATAGATCGGATGGATCCAATCTGGACAAACACAAACGTAGACGAACTACGACCGGATTCGAGCAAATCCACCAAGGACAGATCCATCGGAGACGCACCTCCACACGCCCACCGACGATGCTAGACACACCACCGGGATGGGGGCTAGGCGCGGAGAACCTTATTTCATTTTTAGAGAACCGTCGTCGTCTCGTCTTCCTAAGCACGACACAAACCCTAACAAGATTCGAAGCAGCATATAAAAATAGAGCCCTCCCTCCGGCAAGGGCCGGGATCCACCGCGACACCATGACCTGTTGGGGAACGCAGTATTTCAAAAAATTTCCTACGATCACGCAAGATCTATCTAGGATATGCATAGCAACGAGAGGGGAGAGTGTGTCTATGTACCCTCATAGACCGAAAGCGGAAGCGTTGAGTAACACGGTTGATGTAGTCGAACGTCTTCGCGATCGAACCGATCAAGTACCGAGCGCACGTCACCTCCGCGATCTGCACACGTTCAGCTCGGTGACGTCCCTCGAACTCTAGATACAGCTGAGATCGAGGGAGAGTTTCGTCAGCACGGCGGCGTGTTGACGGTGATGATGAAGTTACCGACGCAGGCCTTCGCCTAAGCACTACGACAATATGACCGAGGTGGAAATCTGTGGAGGGGGGCACCGCACACGGCTAAGAAATCAACTTGTGTGTCTATGGGGTGGCCCCCTCCCCCGTATATAAAGGAGGGGAGGAGGAGGAGGAGGGCCGGCCACAAGGGACGCGCCCAAAGAGGGATTCCTACTCCTAGTAGGAGTAGGTTTCCCCCTTTCCTAGTCCAAGTAGGAGAAGAAGGAAGGAGAGGAGAGGGAGAAGGAAAGAGGTAGGCGCCGACCCCTCCCTAGTCCAATTCGGACCAGCCCATGGGGGGGCCTTCCCTTGTGGCCCTTCTCTCCTTTCCACTAAGGCCCATGAAGGCCCAATACTTCCCCCAACAAATTCCCGTAACTCTCCGGTACTCCGAAAAATACCCGAACCACTCAGAGCCTTTCCGATGTCCGAATATAGCCTCCCAATATATTGATCATTACGTCTCGACCATTTCGAGACTCCTCATCATGTCCGTGACCTAATCTGGGACTCCGAACAAACTTCGGTCATCAAATCACATAACTCATAATACAAATCGTCATCGAATGTTAAGCGTGCGGACCCTAAGGGTTCGAGAACTATGTAGACATGACCGAGACACATCTCCGGCCAATAACCAATAGCGGAACCTGGATGCTCATATTGGCTCCTACATATTCTATGAAGATCTTTATCGGTCAAACCGCACAACAATATACGTTGTTCCCTTTGTCATCGGTATGTTACTTGCCTGAGATTCGATCGTTGTATCATCATACCTAGTTCAATATCATTACCGGTAAGTCTTTTTACTCATTCCGTAATGCATCATCCCGCAACTAACTCATTAGTCATATTGCTTGCAAGGCTTATAGTGATGTGCATTACCGAGAGGGCCCAGAGATACCTCTCTGACAATCGGAGTGACAAATCCTAATCTCGATCTATGCCAACTCAACAAACACCATCGGAGACACCTGTAGAGCATCTTTATAATCACCCAGTTACGTTGTGACGTTTGATAGCACACTAAGTGTTCCTCCAGTATTTGAGAGTTGCATAATCTCATAGTCATAAGAACATGTATAAGTCATGAAGAAAGCAATAGCAATAAACTAAACGATCATAGTGCTAAGCTAACGGATGGGTCTTGTCCATCACATCATTCTCTAATGATGTGATCCCGTTCATCAAATGACAACACATGTCTATGGCTAGGAAACTTGACCATCTTTGATTAACGAGCTAGTCAAGTAGAAGCATACTAGGGGCACTCTGTTTGTCTATGTATTCACACATGTACTAAGTTTCCGGTTAATACAATTCTAGCATGAATAATAAACATTTATCATGACATAAGGAAATATAAATGACAACAGTATTATTGCATCTAGGGCATATTTCCTTCAGTCTCCCACTTGCACTAGAGTCAATAATTGATACGTCCATTTTGCATCATGCTTTTATATCGATATTTATTGCATTGTGGGCTGTTATTTCACATTATGTCACAATACTTATGGCTATTCTCTCTTATTTTATAAGGTTTACATAAGGAGGGAGAATGCCGGCAGCTGGAATTCTGGGCTGGAAAAGGAGCAAATATTAGAGACCTATTCTGCACAACTCCAAAAGTCCTGAAACTCCACGGAATACCTTATAATAAATAATGAAAAATCCTCGCCAAAGATGAAGACCAGGGGGCCCACACCCTGTCCACGAGGGTGGGGGCGTGCCCCCCCTAGGGCGCGCCCCTACCTCGTGGGCCCCCTGGTGGCTCTCCGATGACCATCTTCTGCTATATGAAGTCTTTCGTCGAAAAAAAAACCAGAACCAACCTTTCGGGACGAAACTCCGCTGCCACGAGGCGGAACCTTGGCGGAACCAATCTAGGGCTTCGGCAGAGCTGTTCTGCCGAGGAAACTTCCCTCCCGGAGGGGGGAATCATCGCCATCGTCATCACTAACGCTCCACTCATCGGGAGAGGGCAATCTCCATCAACATCTTCATCAGCACCATCTCATCTCAAAACCCTAGTTCATCTCTTGTATCCAATTCTTGTCTCCAAGTCCGGGATTGGTGCTAGTAGGTTGCTAGCAGTGTTAATTACTCCTCGTAGTTGATGCTAGTTGGTTTAATTGGTGGAAGATCATATGTTCAGATCCTTTATGCATATTATTACCCCTCTGATAATGAACATGAATATGCTTTGTGAGTAGTTACGTTCGTTCCTGAGGACAAGGGAGAAGTCTTGCTATTAGTAGTCATGTGAATTTGGTATTCGTTCGATGTTTTGATGAGATGTATGTTGTCTAGCCTCTAGTGGTGTTATGTGAACGTCGACTACATAACACTTCATTATTTGGGCCTAGAGGAAGGCATTGGGAAGTAATAAGTAGATGATGGGTTGCTAGAGTGACAGAAGCTTAAACCCTAGTTTATGCGTTGCTTCGTAAGGGGATGATTTGGATCCATATGTTTCATGCTATGGTTAGGTTTACCTTAATACTTCTGTTGTAGTTGCGGATGCTTGCAATAGGGGTTAATCATAAGTGGGATGCTTGTTCAAGTAAGAACAACACCCAAGCACCGATCCACCCACATGTCAAATTATCAAAGTACCGAACGCAA
This sequence comes from Triticum urartu, assembly GCF_056163025.1. Classification (NCBI taxonomy): domain Eukaryota; kingdom Viridiplantae; phylum Streptophyta; class Magnoliopsida; order Poales; family Poaceae; genus Triticum; species Triticum urartu. The sequence goes on along the minus strand of NC_141877.1, from coordinate 25,888,355 downwards.
ATCATATGAACATGATGAAAACTAGCTTGGCGATATTCCCATGTGTCCTCGGGAGCGCTTTTCCTTATATAAGAGTTTGTCCAGGCTTGTCCTTTGATACAAAAAGGATTGGGCCACCTTGCTGCACTTTATTTACTTTTGTTACTTGTTGCTCGTTACAAATTATCTTATCACAAACTATCTGTTACCACATATTTCAGTACTTGCAGAGAATACCTTGCTGAAAACCGCTTATCATTTCCTTCTGCTCCTCGTTGGGTTCGACACTCTTACTTATTGAAAGGACTAGGATAGATCCCCTATACTTGTGGGTCATCAAGACTCTTTTCTGGCCCCATTGTCGGGGAGTGAAGCGCCTTTGGTAGGTGGAATTTGGTAAGGTAAAATTTATATAGTGTGCTGAAATTTACTGTCACTTGTTACTATGGAAAGTAATCCTCCGAGGGGCTTGATCGGGGTATCTTCACCCCGACCAGTAGAGCAAAGAGTTTATCCTCAACCTACTGAACCTATTGAAAATGAAATTCCTTATGAGTATCCTTCGGGTATGATAGAAAAACTGCTAGCTAATCCTTTTACAGGAGATGGAACAAAGCATCCTGATGAACACCTAATATATGTGGATGAAGTTTGTGGATTATTTAAGCTTGCAGGTATACCTGATGATGTTGCTAAGAAGAAGGTCTTCCCTTTATCTTTGAAGGGAGACGCATTGACATGGTATAGGCTATGTGATGATACGAGATCATGGAAGTATAGAAGATTGAAATTGGAATTTCATCAAAAATATTACCCTATGCATCTTGTTCATCGTGACCGCAATTATATATATAATTTTTGGCCTCGCGAAGGAGAAAGCATCGCTCAAGCTTGGAGGAGGCTTAAATCAATTTTATATTCATGCCCCAATCATGAGCTCCCAAGAGAAACAATTCTTCAAAAAATTTATGCTCGGCTTTCTGAAAATAATCGCACCATGCTCGATACTTCTTGTGCTGGCTCTTTTATGATGAAGACTATTGGATTTAGATGGGATTTATTGGATAGAATTAAACGCAACTCTGAATATTGGGATCTCGACGAAGGTAAGGAGTCAGGTATGACACCTAAGTTTGATTGTGTTAAATCTTTTATGGATACCGATATTTTCCGTAAGTTTAGCACTAAATATGGACTTGATTCTGAGATAGTATGAATCTTTTGCTAATTATGTTGATCTCCCTAAGGAGAAGTGGTTTAAATAGCATCCTCCCATAGAAGTAAAAGTAGATGCACCTATTAAAGTTGAAGAAAAGGCTATCACTTATAATGATCCTATTGTTCCTACTTGTTATGTTGAGAAACCACCTTTCCCTGTTAGGATAAAGGATCATGCTAAAGCTTCAACTGTGGTTCGTAAAAGCAATATTAAACCATATACACCTCCTGAGCAAGTTAAAGTTGAACCTAATATTGCTATTGTTAAATATCTCTTGTCTGATAATATAGATGGGCATGTTATTTACTTCTGTAATGAAACTGCTAGAATTGCTAAACCCTGTGATACAGATAAACCTAGACCTGTGGTAGGCATGTGATGACCCACAAGTATAGGGGATCTATCGTAGTCCTTTCGATAAGTAAGAGTGTCGAACCCAACGAGGAGCAGAAGGAAATGATAAATGGTTTTCAACAAGGTATTCTCTGCAAGTACTGAAATAAGTGGTAACAGATAGTTTTGTGAGATAATTTGTAACGAGCAACAAGTAACAAAAGTAAATAAAGTGCAGCAAGGTGGCCCAATCCTTTTTGTAGCAAAGGACAAGCCTGGACAAACTCTTACATAAGGAAAAGCGCTCCCGAGGACACATGGGAATATCGTCAAGCTAGTTTTCATCACGCTCATATGATTCGCGTTCGGTACTTTGATAATTGGATATGTGGGTGGAACGGTGCTTGTGTGCTGTTCTTACTTGGACAAGCATCCCACTTATGATTAACCTCTATTGCAAGCATCCGCAACTGCAACAAAAGTATTAAGGTAAACCTAACCATAGCATGAAACATATGGATCCAAATCAGCCCCTTACGAAGCAACGCATAAACTAGGGTTTAAGCTTTTGTCACTCTAGCAACCCATCATCTACTTATTACTTCCCAATGCCTTCCTCTAGGCCCAAATAATGGTGAAGTGTTATGTAGTCGACGTTCACATAACACCACTAGAGGCTAGACAACATACAGCTCATCAAAATATCGAACGAATACCAAATTCACATGACTACTAATAGCAAGACTTCTCCCTTGTCCTCAGGAACAAACGTAACTACTCACAAAGCATATTCATGTTCATAATCATAGGGGTAATAATATGCACAAAGGATCTGAACATATGATCTTCCACCAATTAAACCAACTAGCATCAACTACAAGGAGTAATTAACACTACTAGCAACCTACTAGCACCAATCCCGGACTTGGAGACAAGAATTGGATACAAGAGATGAACTAGGGTTTTGAGATGAGATGGTGATGATGAAGATGTTGATGGAGATTGCCCTCTCCCGATGAGAGGAGCGCTGGTGATGACGATGGCGATGATTTCCCCCTCCGGGAGGGAAGTTTCCCCGGCAGAACAGCTCTGCCGGAGCTCTAGATTGGATCTGCCAAGGTTCCGCCTCGTGGCGGCGGAGTTTCGTCCCGAAAGGTTGCTTCTTATTTTTTTCTCGGCTAAAGACTTCATATAGGAGAAGATGGTCATCAGAGAGCCACCAGGGGTCCCACGAGGTAGGGGGTGCGCCCTAGGGGGGGGGGCGCCCCCCACCCTCGTGAGAAGGGTGTGGGGCCCCTGGTCTTCATCTTCGGCGATGATTTTTCATTATTTATTATAAGGTGTTCCGTGGAGTTTCAGGACTTTTGGAGTTGTGCAGAATAGGTCTCTAATATTTGCTCATTTTCCAGCCCAGAATTCCAGCTGCCGGCATTCTCCCTCCTTATGTAAACCTTGTAAAACAAGAGAGAATAGCCATAAGTACTGTGACATAATGTGAAATAACAACCCATAATGCAATAAATATTGATATAAAAGCATGATGCAAAATGGACGTATCAACTCCCCCAAGCTTAGACCTCGCCTGTCCTCAAGCGAAAAGGCGAAATCGAAAAATATGTCCACATGTTTAGCGATGAAGGTGTCGATAAAAATAAAATACGGACATGAGGGCATCATGATCATTCTTATAACAACAACTTATATATTTTTTGTCATATGATCTCTAATGCTAGAGTAATAATTCAATCACAATATCAAGTATGAATCATAAACTTCATTGAAAACTAACAAACTACAATCTCAGTCATTGAAGCAATTGCAATTTATCATAATATAGGAAAGAGTCAATGTATAAGAGCTTTTCAGCAAGTCCACATACTCAGCTATCATATAATCTTTCACAATTGCTGACACTCACGCAATACTTATGGGTGTGGAGTTTTAATCAGACACAGAGAAAGATAGGGGCTTATAGTCTTGCCTCCCAGCGTTTTACCTCAAGGGTAATGTCAACAGCAATAGTTCATGAAAACTCACATCCAATTAGCCATATATACCAGGATCTTTCCAACATACTGTTCTTTCCAAAGGATAAAGTGTAAAAAGGAAGGGTGAAAATCACCATGACACTTGCATAAGGTAGAAGATAATGATAAAATATAGGCCCTTCGCAGAGGGAATCAGAGGTTTCCATGCGCTTTTATGGTTGGATGCACCAAATCTTAATGCGAAATAACGTCACTTTATATTGCCCCTTGTGATATGAACCTTTATTATGCAGTCCCTCGCTTTTATTACTTCCACATCACAAGATCGTATAAAGCTTATTTCTCCCACACCAATCAATCATACATATTTAGAGAGCAATTTTTATTGCTTTGCACCGATGACAACTTACTTGAAGGATCTTATTCAATCCATAGGTAGATATGGTGGACTCTCATGGCAAAACTGGTTTAAGGTTATTTGGAAGCACAAGTAGTATTTCTACTTGGTGCAATTAATTTGGCTAGCATGAGGGGAAAGGCAAGCTCAACATGTTGGAAGATCCAAGACAATATAATTTATCTCAGATGTAAGAAAACATAACCCATTACGTTGTCTTCCTTGTCCAATGTCAACTCTTTAGCATGTCATATTTTAATGAGTGCTCACAATCATAAAAGATGTCCAAGATAGTATATCTATATGTGAAGACCTGTCTTTCTTTATTACTTCCTATAAATTGCAATGATGACCAAAACTATGCTTGTCAACTCTCAACAACTTTTATTCATCATACTTTATGTGAGCTCATTACTCTCCATGAGATCCATATGATCTCTTCGTTTCTTTTTATTTCTTTCTCTTTTCTTTTATTCACTTAGGATCATGGCAAAATAATCAAGCCCTTGACTCAACACTAATCTTTATTATATAGCTCACGGACTCGATTACATAGAAGGATAATAAAGCAAAACTCACAACTAGATCATGCCATAAACTTTATTCTACTAGATCAAAATACTACTAATAAGATCGAACTAAGGAAAACGATAAAGATAAAAGTGATGGTGATATGATACCGGGGCACTCCCCCAAGCTTGGCAGTTGCCAAGTGGAGTGCCCATACCCAGATACTCAATTCTTCTTTGTTGGAGGAGACGGTGGTGATTTTGTTGATGGTGTAGGCTTCTTCCTTAATTTGTGTTTGAGGACAGAATTTTGGTCCCTTAGGTCCTCGATCTCCTGCTCCAAGCTCAGTATCTTTTTGCATAGTTCCTGCTTGTTCTCCGGCAAGAGGCGAAAAGGGATAAACTCGATCTTAGGTTTCTTTACACTATCCTGGAGGCTTGACTTTTTGAACTCCACACGCATGTCCCCAGGTTGAGGTAGTGGGACTTCATCTTCATCTGAGCTCGTCTCCTCCTTTCTCTTGGGTTCATAGTCTTCTTCTTCTTCTTCCGTAGTCCAACCACAAGGCTCCACATCCCCATAAACCTTAGGATCTGCAAGGTAATCAGCCACATAGCTTTCTCCTTCCGGATCCTGGGACGACATGTTGCTCTGTCTGCAGCAGGACAGCTCAAAACAAAGACAAGGGATTTTTGCGTGATATGGGAGTCAAAACCTTTGGGAGAATATATAATAAATTTTTATCGACCAAAATACGTATCGTGCAAGAAAACGGAGTCCGGAAGGCACACGAGGAGCTCACGAGGTAGGGGGCGCGCCCAGGGGGTAGGGCGCGCCCTCCACCCTCGTGAGGCCCTCGTGTCCTTCCCGGACCGCTACTTAATTTTCTATTTTTCTGAATATTCCAAAACGGAGAAATATTGCCTTAAAAATTGTTTTGGAGTCGGTTTACTTACCGTACCACATACCTATTCCTTTTCGGAGTCTGAAACGTTCTAGAAAGTGTCCCTTATGTATTCCTCCGGGGTTACGGTTTCAATAATATTGGTTTCAACATTTATGGGATTACCTGAGATATAATGTTTGATTCTTTGACCGTTTACCGCCTTCGGATTTGTGCCTTCGAAGTTGTTGATTTTTATGGCACCGGAACAATAGACTTCCTCGACAACATAGGGGCCTTCCCATTTAGAGAGAAGTTTCCCTGCAAAAAATCTTAACAAAGAGTTGTATAGCAATACATAATCACCTACATTAAGCTCACGCTTTTGTATCCTTTTGTCATGCCATCTTTTAACCTTTTCTTTAAACAACTTGGCATTTTCATAAGCTTGGGTTCTCCATTCATCAAGTGAGATAATATCAAATAACCTCTTTTCACCGGCAAGTTTGAAATCATAGTTGAGCTCTTTAATAGCCCAATATGCCTTATGTTCTAGTTCGAGAGGTAAGTGACATGCTTTTCCATATACCATTTTATACGGAGACATACCCATAGGATTTTTATATGCAGTTCTATAGGCCCATAATGCATCATCAAGTTTCTTGGACCAATTCTTTCTAGACCTATTGACAGTCTTTTGCAAAATTAATTTGAGTTCTCTATTACTCAATTCTACTTGACCACTAGACTGTGGGTGATATGGAGATGCAATTCTATGATTGACGTCATATTTAGCAAGCATTTTACGGAAAGCACCATGAATAAAATGTGAACCACCATCAGTCATTAAATATCTAGGGACTCCAAACCTTGGAAAAATAACTTCTTTAAGCATTTTAATAGAAGTGTTATGATCAGCACTACTAGTTGGAATAGCTTCTACCCACTTAGTAACGTAATCAATAGCAACTAAAATATGTGTATATCCATTAGAGGCAGGAAAAGGTCCCATATAATCAAAGCCCCAAACATCAAACGGTTCAATAACAAGTGAATAATTCATAGGCATTTCTTGACGTCTACTAATATTACCAATTCTTTGACATTCATCACAAGATAGGACAAACTTACGGGCATCCTTGAAGAGAGTAGGCTAATAAAAACCGGATTGCAATACCTTATGTGCAGTTCTATCTCCCGCGTGGTGTCCTCCGTAAGTTTTGGAGTGGCACTTGCGTAGGATCTGTTCCTGTTCATGCTCAGGTACACAACATCTAATAACACCATCTACTCCTTCCTTATAAAGATGTGGGTCATCCCAAAAGTAATGTCTCAAATCATAGAAGAACTTTTTCTTTTGTTGGTATGTGAAGCTAGGTGGTATAAATTTAGCAACTATGTAATTAGCATAATCAGCATACCAAGGGGTACTACAAGAAGTACTTATGGCATTTAATTGTTCATCAGGGAAGCTATCATCAATAGGTAGTGGGTCATCAAGAACATTCTCTAACCTAGATAAGTTGTCTGCAACGGGGTTCTCAGCTCCTTTTCTATCAACAATATGCAAATCAAATTCTTGTAGCAAGAGAACCCATCTAATAAGTCTAGGTTTAGCATCTTTCTTCTCCACAAGATATTTAATAGCAGCATGATCAGTGTGGATAGTTACTTTAGAATCAACATTTTAAGGTTTGAACTTATCACAAGCAGATACAACTGCTAAAAGTTCTTTTTCAGTAGTAGCATAATTTCTTTGAGCATTGTCTAGAGTCTTACTAGCCTAATGGATAACATTTAATTTCTTATCAACTCTTTGCCCTAGAACAACACCTACAGCTTAATCGCTAGCATCACACATAATTTCAAAGGGTAAATTCCAATCAAGTGGCTGAACAATAGGTGCAGAGACTAATGCTTTCTTAAGTATTTCAAATGCTTCTACACAATCATCATCAAAGACAAACGGTACATCTTTTTGTAATAAATTAGTCAGAGGTTGAGAAATTTTTGAGAAGTCCTTAATGAACCTCCTATAAAATCCAGCATGACCAAGGAAACTTCTTATACCTTTGATGTCCTTGGGACATGGCATATTTTCAGTAGCATCAACCTTGGCTTTATCAACTTTAATACCTCTTTCACAAACTTTATGCCCCAAGACAATACCTTCATTAACCATAAAGTGGCACTTTTCCCAATTCAAGACAAGATTAGTTTCTTCACATCTCTGCAAAACTCGATCAAGATTGCTCAAGCAATCATCAAAAGAAGATCCATAGACAGAAAAGTCGTGCATGAAAACCTCACAAATCTTTTCACAAAAGTCAGAGAATATAGCCATCATGCATCTTTGAAAGGTAGCAGGTGCATTACATAAACCAAAAGGCATACGTCAATAAGCAAAAGTAGCAAAAGGGCATGTAAAAGTTGTCTTTGATTGATCTTTAGCCGACACATGTATTTGAGAGAAACCAGAATAACCATCTAGAAAGCGGTAATGTGTATGTTTGCATAATCTTTCTAGAATTTGATCGATGAAAGGTAAGGGGTAATGATCTTTCTTAGTAGCCTTATTTAATTTGCGGAAATCAATTACCATCCTATAACCGGTAATAATTCTTAGTGGAATCAATTCATCTTTATCATTACGAACAACAGTAATACCTCCCTTCTCAGGGACACAATGAACAGGACTTACCCACTAACCATCAGCAACGGGATAAATTATACCTGCCTCTAGAAGCTTTAGTATTTCTTTTCTTACCACTTCTTTCATTTTAGGATTCATACGTCGTTGAGGATCACGAACTGGTTTGGCATCTGCTTCCAAATTTATTTTATGTTGACATAGAGTGGGACTAATGCCCTTAAGATCATCAAGAGTATATCCAATAGCAGCACGATGCTTCTTCAGAGTTTTCAATAATCTTTCTTCTTCATGCTCTGAAAGGTTCACTAATAATAACAGGATATATCTTCTTTTCATCAAGATAAACATATTTAAGATTATCAGGCAACGGTTTAAGCTCAAAAACGGGATCACCCTTAGGTGGAGGAGGATCCCCTAGGATTTCAACAGGTAAATTGTGTTTTAGCATAGGTTCTTGTTTAAAGAATACTTCATCTATTTCCCTTCCTTCATTCATAAACATATCATTCTCATGGTCTAGCAAATATTGTTCTAAAGGATCATTAGGAGGTACGGCAATAGAAGCAAGACCAATAATTTCACCCTTACAAGGAAATTCTTCTTCACGGTGTTGTTTACTAAATTTAGAGAAATTAAACTCATGAGTCATTGATACGTCTCCAACGTATCTATAATTTGTGATTGATCCATGCTATATTATCTACTGTTTTGGGCAATATTGGGCTTTATTATCCACTTTTGTATTATTTTTGGGACTAACCTATTAACCGGAGGCCCATCCCAGATTTGATGTTTTATGCCAATTTCAGTGTTTTGAGGAAAAGGAATATCAGACGGAGTCGAAACGGAACGAAATCAAGTGGAGAAGTTATTTTTGGAAGGAAACACACCTGATGGACTTGGACCCCACGTCAAGGAAGGAACGAGGTGCTCACAAGGGTGGGGGGTGCGCCCACCCCCCTAGGGCGCGCCCCTGTCTCGTGGGGCCCTCGTGGCTCCCCTGACGTACTTCTTCTGCCTATATATCTCCATATACCCTAAAACTTCCAGAACGCAACATAGATCGGGAGTTCCGCCGCCAGAAGCCTCTGTAGCCACCAAAAGTCAATCGGGACCCTGTTTCGGCACCCTGCCGGAGGGGGGATCCCTCACCGGTGGCCATCTTCATCATCCCGGCGCTCTCCAGGACGAGGAGGGAGTAGTTCTCCCTCGGGGCTGAGGGTATGTACCAGTAGCTATGTGTTTGATCTCTTTCTCTCGTGTTCTTGAGATGATACGATCTTGATGTATCGCGAGCTTTGCTATTATAGTTGGATCTTATGTTTCTCCTCCCCCTCTTCTCTCTTGTAATGAATCGAGTTTCCCCTTTGAAGTAATCTTATCGGATTGAGTCTTTAAAGATTTGAGAACACTTGATATATGTCTTGTTGTGGATATCTGTGGTGACAATGGGATACCACGTGCCACTTGATGTATGTTTTGGTGACCAACTTGCGGGTTCCGCCCATGAACCTATGCATAGGGGTTGGCACACGTTTTCGTCGTGATTCTCTGGTAGAACTTTGGGGCACTCTTTGAGGTCCTTTGTGTTGGTTGAATAGATGAATCTGAGATTGTGTGATGCATATCATATAATCATGCCCACGGATACTTGAGGTGACATTGGAGTATCTAGGTGACATTAAGGTTTTGGTTGATTTGTGTCTTAAGGTGTTATTCTAGTACGAACTCTAGGGCTGTTTGTGACACTTATAGGAATAGCCCAACGGATTGATTGGAAAGAATAACTTTGAGGTGGTTTCGTACCCTACCATAATCTCTTCGTTCATTCTCCGCTATTAGTGACTTTGGAGTGACTCTTTGTTGCATGTTGAGGGATAGTTATGTGATCCAATTATGTTAGTATTGTTGAGGGAACTTACACTAGAGAAAGTATGAACCCTAGGCCTTGTGTACCATCATTGCAATACCGTTTACGCTCACTTTTATCACTTGCTACCTTGCTGTTTTTATAATTTCAGATTACAAATACTCATATCTACTATCCATATACCACTTGTATCACCATCTCTTCGCCGAACTAGTGCACCTATACAATTTACCATTATATTGGGTGTGTTGGGGACACAAGAGACTCTTTGCTATTTGGTTGCAGGGTTGCTTGAGGGAGACCATCTTCATCCTACGCCTCCTACGGATTGATAAACCGTAGGTCATCCACTTGAGGGAAATTTGCTACTGTCCTACAAACCTCTGCACTTGGAGGCCCAACAACGTCTACAAGAAGAAGGTTGTGTATTAGACATCAAGCTCTTTTCTGGCGCCATTGCCGGGGAGGTTTGTGCTTGAAGGTATATCTTTAGATCTTGCAATCGAGTCTTTTAGTTTCTTGTTTTATCACTACTTTAGTTTATAAAAGAAAACTATAAAAAATGGAATTGAGTTTGTCTCATATGCTTCACCTCTTTAATATCTTTCATGAGTATGACGGAAAGGATAATTGTGCTCAAGTGCTAGAAGAAGAAATCTACAAAATGTTTGGCACTAAATATTTGAATGATGAGCATGATTGCAATGTTGTTAGTATGAATTCCTTGAATATCCATGATGCTAATGATATGCAAAGCCACAAGCTTGGGGAAGCTATGTTTGATGAAGATGATATTTTTTGCCCCCCAAGTTTTGATGAGCAAATTTATTATGATGAAAGCATGCCTCCTATCTATGATGATTATTGTGATGACACGTATGCTTTAAAGAATAATGATAACCATGAAACTTGTCATCTTGATCTTAATTTTCAATCACATGATAGTTATTTTGTTGAGTTTGCTCCCACTATTATTCATGAGAAGAATTTTACTTGTGTTGAGAGTAGTAAATTTTCTATGCTTGTAGGTCATGAAAAGAATGCTTTAGGTGCTGGTTATATTGTTGAATTCATTCATGATGCTACTGAAAATTATTATGAGGGAGGAATATATGCTTGTAAGAATTGCAATAATATCAAGTTTCCCCTCTATGTGCTTAAAGTTTTGAAGTTATGCTGGTTTTGCCCTCCTATGCTAGTTTATTATTGTTTCCATAAGTTGTTTGCTCACAAAATCCCTATGCATAGGAAGTGGGTTAGACTTAAATGTGCTAGTCATATTCTTCATGATGCTCTCTTTATGTTTCAATTCTTGTCCTTTATGTGAGCATCATTGAAATCATCATGCCTAGCTAGGGGCATTAAACGATGGCGCTTGTTGGGAGGCAACCCAATTTTATTTTTGTCCCTTGCTTTTTGTTCCTGTTTAGTAATAAATAATTCATTTATCCTCTTATTAGATGTGGTTTTATGCTTTTAATTAGTGTTTGTGCCAAGTAGAACCTTTGGGAAGACTTGGGGAAAGTCTTGTTGATCATGCTGTAAAAAACAGAAACTTTAGCGCTCACGAGAACTGCTGCCATTTTTACTTGGAGAGTGATATTTAGTTAATTATTTTTGCAGATGATTAATAGATAAGTTCCTCAGGTACAGCAATTTATTTGAGAATTTTGTGAGTTCCATAAGTATACGTTTGATCCTGATTACTACAGACTGTTCTGTTTTTGACAGATTCTGTTTTTAGTATGTTGTTTGCTTATTTTGATGAATCTATGGCTAGTAAAATAGTTTATAAACCATAGAGAAGTTGGAATACAGTAGGTTTAACACCAATATAAATAAAGAACGAGTTCATTACATTACCTCGAAGTGGTGATTTATTTTCTTATACTAACGGAGCTTACGAGTTTTCTGTTAAGTTTTGTGTTGTGAAGTTTTCAAGTTTTGGGTAAGGATTCGATGGACTATGGAATAAGGAGTGGCAAGAGCCTAATCTTGGGGATGCCCAAGTCACCCCAAGGTAATATTCAAGGATAGCCAAGAGCCTAAGCTTGGGGATGCCCCGGAAGGCATCCCCTCTTTCGTCTTCGTTCATCGGTAACTTTACTTGGAGCTATATTTTTATTCGCCACATGATATGTGTTTTTCTTGGAGCGTCAATTTATTTTGTTAGGATTTGCTTGCTGATATTTATAATAATGTTTTTAATCTTTTATTTCAATAAAAGTGGCACTGATAGCCTTTACTATGCCTATGTTACAAGTATACATGTTGCTGTTTGAAAACAGAAAGTTTACCGCTGTTGCAATAATTCCCTAGAAAAGTCAGAATGTGATAAAATGTTGAAACCTTTTGCATATTAAGATCTGATAAATTTACTACAGTGTTAATTTTCTTTCATAATTTTTGGAGCTAGGGAAATATGGATGTTGCATCATTCTTTACAGACTATCCTGTTTAGGAAGATTGCTGTTATGTTTGCATTGTTTGCATATGTTTGCTTCTTTAATGATTCTATTTCAGGATAGGACTATTAAATATGCAGAGGCATTTAGTATGCAATGTTGAATAATAATTTTAGTGATTTGCTACAGTATAGTATGATAAGGTTTTGGCAATGGTTTATACTAACTTATCTCACGAGTCCTTGTTGAGTTTTGTGTGGATGAAGCTTTTGATATTTAGGGAGACCGTGATATGAGAGGAATTAAGGAGACACAAAAGCTCAAGCTTGGGGATGCCCAAGGCATCCCAAGATAATATTTCAAGAAGTCTCAAGCATCTAAGCTTGGGGATGCCCCGGTTGGCATCCCACCTTTCTTCTTCAACAACTATCGGTTAGTTTCGGTTGATCCTAAGTTTTTGTTTATTCACATGATGTTTGCCATTCTTAGAATGTCATTTTATTTTGCTTTGCTTGCTGTTTGAATAGAATACCAAGACCTGAAATTATTAAATGTTAGAGAGTCTTCATATAGTTGCATAATTATTCGACTACTCATTGATCTTCACTTATATCTTTCGGAGTAGTTTGTTGTTGCTCTAGTGCTTCACTTATATCTTTTAGAGCATGGTGGTAGTTTTATTTTGAAGAAATAGACAAACTCTCATGTTTCACTTAGATTATTTTGAGAGTCTTAAATAGCATGGTAATTTGCTTAAAATCCTAATATGCTAGGTATTCAAGAATAATAAAATTCTCTTATGAGTGTGTTGAATACTATGAGAAGTTTGATACTTGATAATTGTTTTGAGATATGAAGATGGTAATATTAGAGTCATGCTAGTTGAGTAGTTGTGAATTTGAGAAATACTTGTGTTGAAGTTTGTGATTCCCGTAGCATGCACATATGGTGAACCGTTATGTGATGAAGTCGGAGCATGATTTATTTATTGATTGTCTTCCTTATGAGTGGCGGTCGGGGACGAGCGATGGTCTTTTCCTACCAATCTATCCCCCTAGGAGCATGCGCGTAGTACTTTGTTTCAATAACTAATAGATTTTTGCAATAAGTATGTGAGTTCTTTATGACTAATGTTGAGTCCATGGATTATACGCACTCTCACCCTTCCACCATTGCTAGCCTCTCTAGTACCGCGCAATTTTCGCCGGTACCATAAACCCACCATATACCTTCCTCAAAAAAGCCACCATACCTACCTATTATGGCATTTCCATAGCCACTACGAGATATATTGCCATGCAACTTTCCACCGTTCCGTTTATTATGACACGCTCCATCATTGTCATATTGCTTAGCATGATCATGTAGTTGACATCGTATTTTTGGCAAAGCCACCGTTCATAATTCTTTCATACATGTCACTCATGCATCATTGCACATCCCGGTACACCACCAGAGGCATCCATATAGAGTCATACTTTGTTCTAGTATCGAGTTGTAATCATTGAGTTGTAAATAAATAGAAGTGTGATGATCATCATTCAATAGAGCATTGTCCCAAAAAAAGGAAGGCCAAAAAAAGAGAAAGGCCAAATAAAAAAAAGGCCCAAAAAAGAAAATAAATAAAAAGGGGCAATGCTACTATCCTTTTACCACACTTGTGCTTCAAAGTAGCACCATGATATAGCGAGTCTCATATATTGTGCTTCAAAGTAGCACCATATTATTCATATAGAGAGTCTCATATGTGTGACTTTCATATACTAGTGGGAATTTTACGTTATAGAACTTGGCTTGTATATTCCAATGATGGGCTTCCTCAAATTTCCCTAGGTCTTCGTGAGCAAGCAAGTTGGATGCACACCCACTAGTTTCTTTTGTTGAGCTTTCATACATTTATAGCTCTAGTGCATCCGTTGCATGGCAATCCCTACTCACTCACATTGATATCTATTGATGGGCATCTCCATAGCTCGTTGATACGCCTAGTTGATGTGAGACTATCTTCTCCCTTTTGTCTTCTCCACAAACCACCACTCTATTCCACCTATAGTGCTATATCCATGGTTCACGCTCATGTATTGCGTGAAGATTGAAAAAGTTTGAGAACATCAAAAGTATGAAACAATTGCTTGGCTTGTCATCGGGGTTGTGCATGATTTAAATATGTTGTGTGGTGAAGATGGAGCATAGCCAGACTATATGATTTTGTAGGGATAACTTTCTTTGGCCATGTTATTTTGAAGAGACATAATTGCTTAGTTAGTATGCTTGAAGTATTATTATTTTTATGTCAATATGAACTTTTGTCTTGAATCTTTCGGATCTGAATATTCATATCACAAGTAGGAAGAATTACATTGAAATTATGCCAACTAGCATTCCACATCAAAAATTATCTTTTTTTATCATTTACATACTCGAGGACGAGCATGAATTAAGCTTGGGGATGCTTGATACGTCTCCAACGTATCTATAATTTTTGATTGCTCCATGCTATATTATCTACTGTTTTGGGCAATATTGGGCTTTATTTTCCACTTTTATATTATTTTTGGGACAAACCTATTAACCGGAGGCCCAGCCCAGATTTGCTGTTTTATGCCTATTTCAGTGTTTTGAGGAAAAGTAATATCAGACGGAGTCGAAACGGAACGAAATCAACTGGAGAAGTTATTTTTGGAAGGAAACACACCTGATGGACTTGGACCCCACGTCAAGGAAGGAACGAGGTGCTCACGAGGGTGGGGAGCGCGCCCACCCCCCTAGGGCGCGCCCCCTGTCTCGTGGGGCCCTCGTGGCTCCCCTAACATACTTCTTCTGCCTATATATCTCCATATACCCTAAAACTTCCAGAACGCAACATAGATCGGGAGTTCTGCCGCCAGAAGCCTCCGTAGCCACCAAAAGTCAACCGGGACCCTGTTCCGGCACCCTGCCGAAGGGGGGATCCCTCACCGGTGGCCATCTTCATCATCCCGGCGCTCTCCAGGACGAGGAGGGAGTAGTTCTTCCTCGGGGCTGAGGGTATGTACCAGTAGCTATGTGTTTGATCTCTTTCTCTCGTGTCCTTGAGATGATACGATCTTGAGATATCGCGAGCTTTGCTATTATAGTTGGATCTTATGTTTCTCCTCCCCCTCTTCTCTCTTGTAATGAATCGAGTTTCCCCTTTGAAGTAATCTTATCGGATTGAGTCTTTAAAGATTTGAGAACACTTGATGTATGTCTTGCTGTGGATATCTGTGGTGACAATGGGATACCACGTGCCACTTGATGTATGTTTTGGTGACCAACTTGCGGGTTACGCCCATGAACCTATGCATAGGGGTTGGCACACATTTTCGTCGTGATTCTCCGGTAGAACTTTGGGGCACTCTTTGAGGTCCTTTGTGTTGGTTGAATAGATGAATCTGAGATTGTGTGATGCATATCGTATAATCATGCCCACGGATACTTGAGGTGACATTGGAGTATCTAGGTGACATTAGGGTTTTGGTTGATTTGTGTCTTAAGGTGTTATTCTAGTACGAACTCTAGGGCTGTTTGTGACACTTATAGGAATAGCCCAACGGATTGATTGGAAAGAATAACTTTGAGGTGGTTTCGTACCCTACCATAATCTCTTCGTTCGTTCTCCGCTATTAGTGACTTTGGAGTGACTCTTTGTTGCATGTTGAGGGATAGTTATGTGATCCAATTATGTTAGTATTGTTGAGGGAACTTACACTAGCAAAAGTATGAACCCTAGGCCTTGTTTACCATCATTGCAATACCGTTTATGCTCACTTTTATCACTTGCTACCTTGCTGTTTTTATAATTTCAGATTACAAATACTCATATCTACTATCCATATACCACTTGTATCACCATCTCTTCGCCGAACTAGTGCACCTATACAATTTACCATTATATTGGGTGTGTTGGGGACACAAGAGACTCTTTGCTATTTGGTTGCAGGGTTGCTTGAGAGCGACCATCTTCATCCTATGCCTCCTACGGATTGATAAACCTTAGGTCATACACTTGAGGAAAATTTGCTACTGTCCTACAAACCTCTGCACTTGGAGGCCCAACAACGTCTACAAGAAGAAGGTTGTGTAGTAGACATCAGTCATATCATCCAAGCCAATAGTAACAACATTCTTTTCGCAGTCTATCCTAGCATTAACTGTATTCAAGAAGGGTCTACCAAATATAATGGGACAAAAACTATCTTGTGGAGAACTAAGAACAAGAAAATCAGCAGGATATTTAGTTTTCCCGCACAAGAATTCAACATCTCTAACAATTCCCATTGCTGAAATAGTATCTCTATTAGCAAGTTTAATTGTGACATCAATATCTTCTAACTCAGCAGGTGCAATTTCATGCTTGATTTCTTTATACAATTCATAAGGTATAACACTAGCACTAGCACCCATATCACATAAGCCATGATAACAACGATCTCCTATTTTAACAGAAATAACAGGCACACCCACTACTAGGAAAAGGGCTATAGATGGAATTGACACTAATGGCGCACCAGGCATGTGGTGCGCCATTACTATATACTAATGGCGCACCATGTGTTGGTGCGCCATTAGTGTCCAAATACTAATGGCGCACCACATCCACGGTGCGCCATTAGTAAAAAAAACTTTTTTTAAATTTTTTTCAAAACTACTAATGGCGCACCGTGGGAGTGGTGCGCCATTACTAGTTCAACTAGTAATGGCGCACCACTCCCACGGTGCGCCATTAGTGAATTCTTTTCTAATTTTTTTCAAAACTACTAATGGCGCACCATTGGAGTGGTGCACCATTACTAGTTGAACTAGTAATGGCGCACCACTCCCACGGTGCGCCCATTAGTAACTTGGCCACCACTTCCACCGAATGCACCCCCCTCCCCCGTGGACCACCTTTTCAGTTTAAAAAAATAAACAAAAATGATGGAAATGTCAAAAAAATAAAAGAAAATAAGTTTCCCATGTGATATGCGGTCTAGTTGTTGTGAAAATTTACAAATATGAATTTCGACTTTATTTGCGAAATCTCTCGAGAATTTGTAAAATGGCCATAACTTTTGCGTACGAACTCGGATGAAAAAGTTTTTTATATGAAAAATCATCTACTCGAAAAGTTACATCCGAATTCAAGCAGAAGCTTTTGTCGTACCCTTTACATGAGGATTCTTCCGCGGAAGAACAACTCATATTCGCCTTGTCACAGGTAGCCGAGCACAACCTGATGACCTATGAGGCGTACGATATCAACGGCTACACATTCTACACCGAGGACAAGGACATGAAGAGTGATGGTTATCAGAACTCCAGGGTAACAATGGAATCCTACACCGGTAACGACAAGGACAGATACTACAGAAGGATCGAGGAGATCTGGGAGCTAAGCTACACTGGAGAGAAGGTCCCGATGTTCCGTGTCAGATGGGCCAAGAGCGTCCTAAAAGAAGACCGGTATTTCACCACCATGGTTATACCCGATGCCAAATCCAAGACCGCGGGCGCAAACGTCACCGCGAAAAATGAGCCATGGGTACTGGCTTCCCAAGTGGACCAATGCTTCTTCATTACCGACCCGTCAAAGCCCAGTCGTGTTGTCATGAGGAGAGGCAAAAGGAAGATCATCGGAATGGATGGAGTAGCCAATGAGCAAGACTTCGACAAGTACAGCGACCCGAAGATCGAACATGACGACGACGATGAAGTAGCAACATACACCACAAGAAGAAGCAGGACCACCCTACCTAAAGGACGTCCATTCCACAGAAGAACTCCATTTGCGAAAAAGAAGGGCAAGAAGATTATGAACAGATAGCTAGCTAAGATCGACTGTATTTAAATCGTAGTCTTCATTTCTCGGTTGTATTTCATGGGCACTTTTTGATATCATGAATATTTTTAAATTTCATGGGCACTTTTTGAATTCATGAATATTTTTTCAAATTTGATGATATTTTTTCATATTCAATATGATAAAATATTGAATATTCATGAGGACACTCGATCTCGATCCCCCTCCATCTCGATCTCGATCCCCCCTCCATCTTGATCTCGATCCCACCCGCACCCTCCCCCGCTAGCTCCACCGCCGCCAACGACCCACCGCACCCTCCCCCGCTCCACCACCGCCGACGATGACCCCCCGCACCCTCCCTCGCTCCACCACCGCCGACGAGCACCCCCTCACCCTCCCCCGCTCCCCGGTGAGCTCCGCCTCCTCTCCCCTCTTCATTTTTTAAAAAATAATAATAAAAAAGTGTAGACTACAATTGTTGTTAAACAACAATTATTACTGTTTTTATAAAAAAATATTACTGTTTCATATTCATATTCATTTTCTAAAAAATTATTACATGCAACAAAAAAATTACTTATGGCGCACCTCTGGCTGGTGCGCCATTGCTATATATATAAAAAAAGATTACTAATGGCGCACCTCTGCCTGGTGCGCCATTGCTATGTAAAAAAAAGATTACTAATAGCGCACCTCTGCCTGGTGCGCCATTGCTATGTAAAAAAAGGTTACTAATGGCGCACCGACCGCGGGTGCGCCATTAGTAAGATTCCCCCTAGCTAATTCCCTCCCTCTCGCCAGATCCCCTTCCTCCCTCTCCCTCCCTCGCCCCCTAGCTAATTCCCCCCGCTGCCCCGACCCCGTGCCGCCCCCGCGCCTCCTCGGACGCCCTCGGACGCCCGCCGATTTCCTCCGCCTCGGCCACCATCGCCACCGCTCGACGCCGAATTCGCGCCGCCTCGACTAGCTCCGGCTACCCCGAGTTGCCCTCGACCTCCCTAGTGAGCACCCGAGCCGCTTCCCCCTCTTGATTTCCTTCTGATGTGTTCTAGGGTTAGGGGTTGGAGAATTTTGGACAAGAAAAGGGGTTGGAGAATTAAGTAGCTAGGGTTGGGGAATTAAGTAGCTAAGGAGATTATGATTGGAGAATTTTGGACAAGAAAAGGGGTTGGAGAATTAAGTAGCTAGGGTTGGGGAATTAAGTAGCTAAGGATATTATGTTTAGAGCATCAATGATGGGTGTTGATATACCTCTGGATAATTTTGATTTTATTCATGTTCTCAAGGAATTGGAATTATCCAGGGAACAAATTAGTAAGAAAACTGAACACTGTTTAGATATTCATGACTCGAATGGAAATGTTGCCTCCCTGTGTCTAAGTTGGCATGATACTGTAGTGGAAGAGGAGGAGAAATTTACTGTTGTTTCTAGAAGAGAGAAAAAGTCTCCTGCTAAGAGAAATGTCACTATTTCTTCTCTTACCTCCTCTTCTATACCTTGTACTAGAGGTCAGCAAAAGAATATCAGTTCTACTTTGCCCCCTAGTAGATCTGGATACTATTTCTGTTAGGAGATGGTGTTATATTAAGATGCATATATTGTTATGTTACGCAAATTGTATCATCTTGCCACTTAAGTCAGCCTTCCCTTTAAGCAGAAAATTCAGTTAGGAGCTACTATTAGGAGCGATTGTCAAAAACTTGAGCTACTGTCAAAAAATTCAGTTAGGTATAGTTAGGAGCTACTGTCAAAAAAATCAGTTAGGTACAGTTAGCATCATGTAAGAAAATGGCCATAATGTGCCCTGATAATGATGTATTTTGTCATAAAAATATATAGTGGACTGCCATGATAATGACATGCTGCTAGTAGTTACTTCCACCATGAGTTTCATTAACAGCAAGTCAGTTTTGTTTATAGTTGAAAGTAAGTGTGTGGTTTGAAAATCAAACAGAAATGTTTTCTTAACTCAGAAGCCTGTTACTGCACCTGTACTGCACATTACAAAGTCTCCTAGTACTTAACCCACCCAAGCTATGAGGCAAAAATTTCAGTTAACTGTTATGGACAATTGTCAATTTTCTGTAATGATGATGGAACATTATAAAGCATTGTACTCCAGTATATATGAAGGATACAAAAAATTTAGCAACTTCTCTGATTTTATAAAGTTGTTCTTATATGGGTGAAACTTCACTTGTTTTTAGGCTAGTGCAGGTGTTGCTTTATTCTGTCATCATTTGTAACTATGTCACAAATAAATTGTTCCTTCTTCTATATTTGAAGTAATGACTGTTCATAAGCTGAGGCATGGATTAAGTTGTTTCTTTGTTGTACCATTATATCTGGATGATTTTTTGTTTGGTGACCTATTATATCTGGAATGGAAGCTCACATAAGTTGAGCTGATTTTTTTCCATATGAAAGCAGAGGACCATATGGTCTGTGGCTGGGTTTTGCCTCCGACCATTGTGTCGTGATGAATTTGCAGGTACCCTGAGAGGCCCTTGAGTCTGCCGGAATGTCGATTAACTTCCGTTTCGGCAAATTCGAGTACTCCGTATGTCCTATTTTCAGCAAAGGTCATGCTGAAATTTTCCGTGAATTTTAGCATGACTTTGCTAAAAATAGGACATATGGGGTACTTGCGACTAATGCATGGGCCGGGGTATCGTAGTACTTAGTTAAGTAGGATCAACTGCCCCGCCATTCTTGCTGCATTAAACCATAGGTGGCAATAGAGCCAAGTGATTAGGCCCAACTTAGAATTCTCCTTAGCATCGATAAACCCTAGATGATAAACCCAACATAGGTGGCAATAGAGCCAAGCGATTAGTGCCAAGTGATTAGGCCCAACCTAGGGTGCCTCGGCATCGATAAACCCTAAATGACAAAAACTTAACTTGGCTTCTATAGGGTGCCTCGGTGTCGATGAGAACCTAAATGATGTACGCTTAGTCTTTTAGGGTGCCTCGGCGTCGACAAAACCTAAATGATGAAAGCTTAGGCTTTTAGGGTGCCTCGACGTCGACAAACCCCAAATGATAAAACCTTGGCTTTTAGGGTGCCTCGGTGTCGATAAGAACCTAAATGATGAAAGCTTAGGCTTTTAGGGTGCCTCAGCGTCGACAAACCCTAAATGATAAAAGCTTAGCTTTTAGGATGCCTCAGTGTCGACAAACCCTAAATGATGTAGTTTTGAATTATGAATGTAGGATATGTCGTCATCATCATCGGACGACGAAAGTCTCCCAGCGGAGTGCGACTGGTGCCACGACGATCGAGGTCTGTGCGACATGCCTCACCTAGACGATGATCGGCGCTTCAGCATTAAGCTCGAGGAGACCTTCGAAGTTGAAATGGTACACAATGACGAAAAGTGTTATTTTCATAATTAAGCATGACTTCAACTATTTCAACGTGTAATTTTCATCTTTTAGAATTCGAGTATAGCTTATCCCATGCCATGCAAGACGCTATGTCTTGGAGAGGATGGATTTTGAAGACCATGAAATTTCTGAAACAAAGAAAATTCACCTAAGGACTCATCACGATGTGGACTTTGAAGTAAATCTATATAATTCTGAGAGCGTAACCCATTTTGCTTGCAAAAATTCGGAAGCATTTTGCAAGATGTATGGTTTTGATGAGGGTATGCTTATCACCATGGATCTTGGTAATCCTGACATCAACCAAGACAATATGGACATTTGGGTCCTTGTTGATACGCCTCCAGTTCTACCGCTATGTGAGTTTCTCAAACATAGTTATTAGCTAATTTATATTGTTTATTTCAAAATAGTTGACAGCTTATTTCCATTGACAGCTTATTTTTATTGTTCAAAGAATGTGCGGGAGATAGTAGACAAAACCCACTACACCGATGGCTCCGAATTAACAACTTACAAGGAGAAAAATCATCTGGTCGGATTTTGTACTGACATTGAGAATTACATTTATCCACAATCAAACTCCTCAACATTATGGTAAATACGTGCCACTAGTGCATGTGTTCAACTACGGTAACTACCATGGAGATACCCTGGTAAGATTTTTACTATTACGACATGCGTGCATCTTTTGCATACTTCTAAAACTAGTACATCATTGCTAACTATGAAGTTATTACTATGTTTTTCAACAGATAATCCCAGAGAATTGTGTGCCTCATATGATGTATCAGAAAGGTAGTCTTAATGTTTTGAACATACAGCCAGGTCGTCCTACAGATCTCAACTGTCCATACGAGATTTCTAAAAGAAGTGGAGACATGAAAAATCAAAGGATGGAAAAAATGTATGGACAGTCGTAAGGAGCTTCTTGGAAGCAAAAGGAAGCGAAGCGCAAGAATTGGAGACAGGATGTTCTCCATTCTCCATAATGGAGAGTCAGGGTCTATATTGTTTTATGCTATTTTAGCTTAAATAGGGTATTTAGGTCCTGCCTAATACTGATGATCATGTGCTAAGAACAATTAAGTAGGGTTGGTTTAATGACTATCAAGATGATGATCGTATGAATTGTTATGAATAACGAGTAGAATTTGTATGATGATGATTAGTAGGACTTGTTAGGATTAGTATTACTTCCGACAAACTCGATACTCGCGGTCTCGAGACATGTAATGTTTTATCTTTGTTCGGTATTTTGAATTCGGAGACTAATATGATGAATTGTATTCAGAGACTAATCTTCTATTGTATTCGATGAATCTGCTGTTGTTGTGTGCTACTATCTATATTCTGTCAAATAATATATTTTGTAACCTGTGCAAAAATCAGAAAAGTAAAAAAAACCTAATATTCATACTAACGGTGCATCACTACAGAGTGCGCCATTAGTATGCCAAGTATAGTAATGGCGCATCCATCCGCAGTGCGGCATTAGTGTGCCAAAGCACATGGTTAAATATGGCCCTGGGAGGCATACTAATGGCGCATGGTGTTATATACTAATGGCGCACTGGGTGGTGCGCCATTAGTAATAAATACTAGTGGCGTGATACTAATGGCGCACCAGTGATGCGCCATTAGTAGGCAAAACTGGTGCACCATTAGTAGGCCTTTTCCTAGTAGTGACCTACCACAGGTCTATGTTTATCTTTAGCACAAGGTTTAGCAATTCTAGCAGTTTCACCGCAGAACTGAATAACATGCCCATAAATATTATCAGACAAGAGCTCTTTAACAATAGCAATATTAGGTTCAACTTTAACTTGCTCAGGAGGTGTATATGTTTTAATATTGCTTTTACGAACCACAGTTGAAGCTTTAGCATGATCCTTTATCCTAACAGGGAAACGTGGTTTCTCAACATAACAAGTAGGAACAATAGGATCATTATAAGTGACAGTCTTTTCTTCAACTTTAATAGGTGCATCTACTTTTACTTTTATGGGAGGATGATATTTAAACCACTTCTCCTTAGGGAGATCAACATAAGTAGCAAAAGATTCACAGAAAGAAGCTACTATCTCAGAATCAAGTCCATATTTAGTGCTAAACTTACGGAAAATATCGGTATCCATAAAAGATTTAACACAATCAAACTTAGGTGTCATACCTGACTCCTTACCATTGTCGAGGTCCCAATCTTTAGAGTTGTGTTTAATTCTATCCAATAAATCCCATTTGAGTTCAATAGTCTTCATCATAAAAGAGCCAGCACAAGAAGTATCAAGCATGGTGCGATTGTTATCAGAAAGCCGAGCATAATTTTTTTGAATAATTGTTTCTCTTGGAAGCTCATGATTGGCGCATGAATATAACATTGATTTAAGCCTCCCCCAAGCTTGAGCGATTCTTTCTCCTTCACGAGGCCAAAAATTATATATATAATTGCGATCACGATGAGTAAGATGCATAGGGTAATACTTTTGATGAAATTCCAGTTTCAATCTTCTATAGTTCCATGATCCCATATCATCACATAGCCTATACCATGTCAATGCGTATCCCTTCAAAGATAAAGGGAAGACCTTCTTCTTAGAAACATCATCGGGAATACCTGCAAGCTTAAATAATCCACAAACTTCATCCACATATATTTGGTGTTCATCAGGATGCTTTGTTCCATCTCCTGTAAAAGGATTAGCTAGCAGTTTTTCTATTATACTCGAAGGATACTCATAAGGAATTTCATTTTCAATAGGTTCAGTAGGTTGAGGAGCAACTCTTTGCTCTACTGGTCGGGGTGAAGATACCCCGAACAAGCCCCTCAGAGGATTACTTTCCATAGTAACAAGTGACAGTAAATTTTAGCACACTATATAAATTTTTCCTTACCAAATTCCACCTACCAAAGGCGCTTCACTCCCCGGCAACGACGCCAGAAAAGAATTCTTGATGACCCACAAGTATAGGGGATATATCGTAGTCCCTTCGATAAGTAAGAGTGTCGAACCCAACGTGGAGCAGAAGGAAATGATAAACGGTTTTCAGCAAAGTATTCTCTGCAAGTACTGAAATAAGTGGTAACAGATAGTTTTGTGATGAGATAATTTGTAACGAGCAACAAGTAACAAAAGTAAATAAAGTGCAGCAAGGTGGCCCAATCCTTTTTGTAGCAAAGGACAAGCCTGGACAAACTCTTATATAAGGAAAAGCGCTCCCGAGGACACATGGGAATATCGTCAAGCTAGTTTTCATCACGCTCATATGATTCGCCTGCGGTACTTTGATAATTTGATATGTGGGTGGACCGGTGCTTGGGTGCTGTTCTTACTTGAACAAGCATCCCACTTATGATTAACCTCTATTGCAAGCATCCGCAACTACAACAAAAGTATTAAGGTAAACCTAACCATAGCATGAAACATATGGATCCAAATCAGCCCCTTACGAAGCCACGCATAAACTAGGGTTTAAGCTTTTGTCACTCTAGCAACCCATCATCTACTTATTACTTCCCAATGCTTTCCTCTAGGCCCAAATTATGGTGAAGTGTTATGTAGTCGACGTTCACATAACACCACTAGAGGCTAGACAACATACAGCTCATCAAAATATCGAACGAATACGAAATTCACTTGACTACTAATAGCAAGACTTCTCCCTTGTCCTCAGGAACAAACGTAACTACTCACAAAGCATATTCATGTTCATAATCAGAGGGGTAATAATATGCATAAAGGATCTGAACATATGATCTTCCACCAATTAAACCAACTAGCATCAACTACAAGGAGTAATTAACACTACTAGCAACCTACTAGCACCAATCCCGGACTTGGAGACAAGAATTGGATACAAGAGATGGACTAGGGTTCTGAGATGACATGGTGCTGATGAAGATGTTGATGGAGATTGCCCTCTCCCGATGAGAGGAGTGTTGGTGATGACGATGGCGATGATTTCCCCCTCCGAGAGGGAAGTTTCCCCGGCAGAATAGCTTTGCCGGAGCTCTAGATTGGACCCGCCAAGGTTCTGCCTCGTGGCGGCGGAGTTTCGTCCCGAAAGGTTGCTTCTTATTTTTTTTCTCGGCAAAAGACTTCATATAGGAGAAGATGGTCATCGAAGAGCCACCAGGGGGCCCACGAGGTAGGGGGCGCGCCCTAGGGGGGGCGCCCCCCACCCTCGTGAGAAGGGTGTGGGCCCCCTGGTCTTCATCTTTGGCGAGGATTTTTCATTATTTATTATAAGGTGTTCCAGGGAGTTTCAGGACTTTTGGAGTTGTGCAGAATATGTCTCTAATATTTGCTCCTTTTCGAGCCCAGAATTCCAGCTGCCGGCATTCTCCCTCCTTATGTAAACCTTGTAAAATAAGAGAGAATAGCCATAAGTATTGTGACATAATGTGAAATAACATCCCATAATGCAATAAATATTGATATAAAATCATGATGCAAAATGGACGTATCGGCATGCCTATTATTTCTGTTAAAATAGGAGATCATTTTTATCATGGCTTATGTGATATGGGTCTAGTGCTAGTGCAATACCTATTGACTTATACCAAGAAATTATTCATGACATTGTACCTGTTGAGTTAGAATAAATTGATGTCACTATTAAACTTGCTAATAGAGATACTATTTCACCAATGGGAATTGTTAGAGATGTTGAAGTCTTGTGTGGGAAAACTAAATATCCTGCTGATTTTCTTGTTCTTGGTTCCCCACAAGATAGCTTTTGTCCCATTATATTTGGTAGACCCTTCTTGAATACTGTTAGTGCTACCATAGATTGCACAAGGGATGTTGTTACTGTCGGCTTAGATGATATGACTCATGAGTTTAATTTCTCTAAATTTAGTAAACAACACCGTGAAGAAGAATTGCCTAGTAAGGATGAAATTATTGGTCTTGCTTCTATTGACGTATCTCCTAGTGATCCTTTAGAACAATATTTGCTAGACCATGAGAATTATATGTTTGTGAATGAAAGAAGGGAAATAGATGAAGTATTCTTTAAACAGGAACCTATTGTGGAACACAATTTGCCTGTTGAAATCCTAGGGGACCCCCCTCCACCTAAGGGTGAACCCGTGTTTGAGCTTAAACCGTTGCCTGATAATCTTAAATATGCTTATCTTGATGAAAAGAAGATATATCCTGTTATTATTAGTGCTAACCTTTCAGAGCATGAAGAAGAAAGATTATTGAAAACTCTGAAGAAGCACCATGCTGCTATTGGATATACTCTTGATGATCTTAAGGGCATTAGTCCCACTCTATGTCAACATAAAATAAATTTGGAAGCAGATGCCAAACCAGTTTGTGATCCTCAACGACGTCTGAATCCTAAAATGAAAGAAGTGGTAAGAAAAGAAATACTAAAGCTTCTGGAGGCAGGTAAGTCAGTGGGTAAGTCATGTTCATTGTGTCCCTAAGAAGGGAGGTATTACTGTTGTTCCTAATGATAAAGATGAATTGATTCCACAGAGAATTATTACAGGTTATAGGATGGTAATTGATTTCCGCAAATTAAATAAGGCTACTAAGAAAGATCATTACCCCTTACCTTTTATCGATCAAATGCTAGAAAGATTATGCAAACATACACATTACAACTTTCTAGATGGTTATTCTGGTTTCTCTCAAATACCTGTGTCGGCTGAAGATCAATCAGAGACTACTTTTACATGCCCTTACTTTTGCTTATAGACGTATGCCTTTTGGTTTATGTAATGCACCTGCTACCTTTCAAAGATGCATGATGGCTATATTCTCTGACTTTTGTGAAAAGATTTGTGAGGTTTTCATGGACGACTTTTCCGTCTATGGATCTTCTTTTGATGATTGCTTGAGCAATCTTGATCGAGTTTTGCAGAGATGTGAAGAAACTAATCTTGTCTTGAATTGGGAAAAGTGCCACTTTATGGTTAATGAAGGTATTGAAGTTGATAAAGCCAAGGTTGATGCTATTGAAAAGATGACGTGTCCCAAGGACATCAAAGCTTCACATACCAACAAAAGAAAAAGTTCTTCTATGATTTGAGACATTACTTTTGGGATGACCCACATCTTTATGAAGAAGGAGTAGATGGTATTACTAGACGTTGTGTACCTGAGCATGAACAGGAACAGATCCTACGCAAGTGCCACTCCGCAACTTATGGAGGACACCACGCGGGAGATAGAACTGCACATAAGGTATTGCAATCCGGTTTTTATTGGCCTACTCTCTTCAAGGATGCTTGTAAGTTTGTCCTATCTTGTGATGAATGTCAAAGAATTGGTAATATTAGTAGACGTCAAGAAATGCCTATGAATTATTCACTTGTTGTTGAACTGTTTCATGTTTGGGGCTTTGATTATATGGGATCTTTTCCTGCCTCTAATGGATATACACATATTTTAGTTGCTGTTGATTACGTTACTAAGTGGGTAGAAGCTATTCCAACTAGTAGTGCTGATCATAACACTTCTATTAAAATACTTAAAGAAGTTATTTTCCTGAGGTTTGGAGTCCCTAGATATTTAATGACTGATGGTGGTTCACATTTTATTCATGGCGCTTTCCGTAAAATGCTTGCTAAATATGACGCCAATCATAGAATTGCATCTCTGTATCACCCACAATCTAGTGGTCAAGTAGAATTGAGTAATAGGGAACTCAAATTAATTTTGCAAAAGACTGTCAATAGGTCTAGAAAGAATTGGTCCAAGAAACTTGATGATGCATTATGGGCCTATAGAACTGCATATAAAAATCCTATGGGTATGTCTCCGTATAAAATGGTATATGGAAAAGCATGTCACTTACCTCTCGAACTAGAACATAAGGCATATTGGGCTATTAAAGAGCTCAACTATGATTTCAAACTTGCCGGTGAAAGGAGGTTATTTGATATTAGCTCACTTGATGAATGGAGAACCCAAGCTTATGAAAATGCCAAATTGTTTAAAGAAAAGGTTAAAAGATGGCAGACAAAAGGATACAAAAGTGTGAGTTTAATGTAGGTGATTATGTATTGCTATACAACTCTCGTTTAAGATTTTTTGCAGGAAAACTTCTCTCTAAATGGGAAGGCCCCTATGTTATCGAGGAGGTCTATCGTTCTGGTGCCATAAAAATCAACAACTTCGAAGGCACAAATCCGAAGGTGGTAAACGGTCAAAGAATCAAACACTATATCTCAGGTAATCCCATAAATATTGAAACTAGTATTATTGAAACCGTAACCCCGGAGGAATACATAAGGGACACTTTCCAGAATGTTTCAGACTCCGAAAAGGAATAGGTATGTGGTACGGTAAGTAAACCGATTCCAAAACAATTTTTAAGGCAATATTTCTCTGTTTTGGAATATTTAGAAAAATAGAAAATTAAGTGGCAGTCCGGGAAGGACACGAGGGCCCCATGAGGGTGGAGGGCACGCCCTACCCCCTGGACACGCCCCCTACCTCATGAGCTCCTCGTGTGCCTTCCGGACTCCGTTTTCCTGCACGATACGTATTTTGGTCGGTAAAAATTCATTATATATTCTCCCGAAGGTTTTGACTCCGTGTCACTTGTTCTCCCGCAGCTATGAAACACCCTTGGGTGCAAGGAGCTTTAGCCGTCACAGGAAAGCTTCGTAAGGAAACAATGGACCTCAAGCAGCAAGTCAACAAGCTCGAGGAGGAGAATTGTATCCTGAGAGGAATCATCGCCAAGAATATTTCACCAACAACAAAGGAGATATAATAACATGGGTATGGGCACTCCCCTTGGCAACAGCCAAGCTTGGGGGAGGTGCCCCGGTATCGTATCACAATCACAACTCCTATCTTTACCGTTTTCCTTAGTTCGATCCTATTAGTAGTATTTTGATCTAGTAGGATAAAGTTTATGGCATGATCTAGTTTTGAGTTTTGCCTTATGATCTCTCTATGTAATCGAGTCCGTGAGCTATATAATAAAGATTAGTGTTGAGTCAAGGTCTTGATTTTATTGCTATGATCTTGGGTGAATAAAAGAAAAGACAAAAAGAATAAAAAGAAACAAGAGATCATATTGATCTTATTGATAGTAATGACTTCACGTAGAAAGAGTGTGATGATTAAAAGTTGTTGGGAGTTGGCAGACATAGCTTTGGTCATCATTGCAATTAATAGGAAGTAATAAGGAAAGAGAGGTTTCGCATATAAATATACTATTATTGACATCTTTTATGATTGGGATCACTCATCAAAATATGACATGCTAAAGAGTTGATGTTGGACAAGGAAGACAACGTAATGGGTTATGTTTTCTTATATCTGAGATAAAGTATGTTGTCATGGATCATCCAACATGTTGAGCTTGCCTTTCACCCTCATGCTAGCCAAATTCTCAGCACCAAGTAGAGATACTACTTGTGCTTTCAAATACCCTTAAACCAGTTTTGCCATGAGAGTCCACCATATCTACCTATGGATTGAGTAAGATCCTTCTAGTAAGTTGTCATCGGTGCAAAGCAATAAAAATTGCGCTAAATATGTATGATTAGTGTGGGAGAAATAAGCTTTATATGATCTTGTGATGTGGAAGTAATAAAAGCAATAGACTACATAATAAAGGTTCATATCACAAGGGGCAATATAAAGTGACATTCTTTCGCATTAAGATTTTGTGCATCCAACCATAAAAGCGCATGGCAACCTCTGCTTCCCTCGGCGAAGGGCCTATCTTTTATTATTATCTTCTACCTTATGAAAGTGTCAAGGTGATCTTCACCTCTCCCTTTTTCATTTTATCCTTTGGCAAACCCAGCATGTTGGAAAGAACCTGATATATATATCTAATTGGATGTAGGGGGGCATGAGTTATTATTGTTGACCTTACCCTCGAGGTAAAAGGTTGTGGGGCGAAACTATAAGCCCCTATCTTTCTCTGTGTCCGATTAAAACTCCGTAACCACAAGTATTGCGTGAGTGTTAGCAATTATGAAGGACTAGATGATAGTTGAGTATGTGGACTTGCTTTTTAGCTCTGACATAGACTCTTTCCGATGTTATGATAAATTGCAATTGCTTCAATCACTGAAGTTATAGTTTGTTGGTTCTCAATAAGGTTTCTGATTCATACTTTTGCATTGTGAATATATCATCACTTGAACATAAGTAATCATATGACAATATCTATATATGTTGCTGTTATGAGAATAATCATGATGCCTTCATGTCCGTATTTTATTTTTATCGACGCCTCTACCTCTAAACATGGGGACATATTTATTGTTATCGGCTTTCGCTTGAGGACAAGCACGGTCTAAGCTTGGGGGAGTTGATACGTCCATTTTGCATCATGCTTTTATATTGATATTTATTGCATTATGGGCTGTTATTTCACATTATATCACAATACTTATGGCTATTCTCTCTTATTTTATAAGGTTTACATAAGGAGGGAGAATGCCGGCAGCTGGAATTCTGGGTTGGAAAAGGAGCAAATATTAGAGACCTATTCTACACAACTCCAAAAGTCCTGAAACTCCATGGAATACCTTATAATAAATAATGAAAAATTCTCGCCAAAGATGAAGACCAGGGGGACCACACCCTGTCCATGAGGGTGGGGGCGCCCCCCCCTAGGGCGCGCCCCCTACCTCGTGGGCCCCCTGGTGGCTCTCCGATGACCATCTTCTGCTATATGAAGTCTTTCGTCGAGAAAAAAACCATAAGCAACCTTTCGGGACGAAACTCCGCCGCCACGAGGCGGAACCTTGGCGGAACCAATCTAGGGCTCCGACAGAGCTGTTCTGCCAGGGAAACTTCCCTCCTGGAGGAGGAAATCATCGCCATCATCATCACCAACACTCCTCTCATCGGGAAAGGGCAATCTCCATCAACATCTTCATCAGCACCATTGATGACCCACAAGTATAGGGGATCTATCGTAGTCCTTTCGATAAGTAAGAGTGTCGAACCCAACGAGGAGTAGAAGGAAATGATAAACGGTTTTCAGCAAGGTATTCTCTGCAAGTACTGAAATAAGTGGTAACAGATAGTTTTGTGATGAGATAATTTGTAACGAGCAACAAGTAACAAAAGTAAATAAAGTGCAGCAAGGTGGCCCAATCCTTTTTGTAGCAAAGGACAAGCCTGGACAAACTCTTATATAAGTAAAAGCGCTCCCGAGGACACATGGGAATATCGTCAAGCTAGTTTTCATCACGTTCGTATGATTCGCGTTCGATACTTTGATAATTTGACATGTGGGTGGACCGGTGCTTGGGTGCTTGATATGTCTCCAACGTATCTATAATTTTTGATTGCTCCATGCTATATTATCTACTGTTTTGGACTATATTGGGCTTTATTTTCCACTTCTATATTATTTTTGGAACTAACCTTTTAACCGGAGGCCCAGCCTAGAATTGTTGTTTTTTTGCCTATTTCAGTGTTTCAGATAAACGGAATATCAAACGGAGTCCAAACGGAATAAAATCTTCGGGAACGTGATTTTCTCACCGAACGTGATCCAGGAGACTTGGACCCTGCTCCAAGGAACAAAAGAGGCGGTCACGAGGGTGGGGGGCACCCCCCCTGCCTCGTGGGCCCCTCGTTGCTCCTTCAGCGTACTTATTCCTCCTATATATACACACGTACCCCCAAACGATCAGAACAGGAGCCAAAAACCTAATTCCACCGCCGCAACTTTCTGTATCCACGAGATCCCATCTTGGGGCCTGTTCCGGAGCTCCGTCGGAAGAGGGCCGTCATCACGGAGGGCTTCTACATCATCATAGCCTCTCCGATGAAGTGTGAGTAGTTTACCTCAGACCTTCGGGTCCATAGTTAGTAGCTAGATGGCTTCTTCTCTCTCTTTGAATCTCAATACAAAGTTCTCCCCCTCTCTTGTGAAGATCTATTCGATGTAATCTTCTTTTTGCGGTGTGTTTGTTGAGACCGATGAATTGTGGGTTTATGATCAAGTCTATCTATGAATAATATTTGAATCTTCTCTGAATTCTTTTATGTATGATTGGTTATCTTTGCAAGTCTCTTCGAATTATCCGTTTGGTTTGGCCAACTAGATTGGTAGTTCTTGCCATGGGAGAAGTGCTTAGCTTTGGGTTCGATCTTGCGGTGTCCTTACCCAGTGACAGAAGGGGCAGCAAGGCACGTATTGTATCGTTGCCATCGAGGATAACAAGATGGGGTTTATTTCATATTGCATGAATTTATCTCTTTACATCATGTCATCTTGCTTAAGGCGTTACTTTGTTTTTAACTTAATACTCTAGATGCATGCTGGATAGCGGTCGATGAGTGGAGTAATAGTAGTAGATGCTGAATTGTTTCGATCTACTTGTCACGGACGTGATGCCTATATACATGATCATGCCTAGATATTCTCATAACTATGCTCAATTCTGTCAATTGCTCAACAGTAATTTGTTCACCCACCGTAGAATACTTATGCTCTTGAGAGAAGCCACTAGTGAAACCTATGGCCCCTGGGTCTATTCTCATCATATCAATCTCCATTACTTTAATCTTGCTTTGCTTTTTACTTTGCTTTTACTTTTTACTTTGCATATTTGTACCAAAAATATTATATCTATCAGATCTCACTCTCGTAAGTGACCGTGAAGGGCTTGACAACCCCTAATCACGTTGGTTGCGAGTAGCTATCGCTTTGTGCAGGTACGAGGGACTTGAGCATGGGCTCCTACTGGATTGATACCTTGGTTCTCAAAAACTGAGGGAAATACTTACGCTACTCGGCTGCATCATCCCTTCCTCTTCGGGGAAAACCAATGCAAGCTCAAGACGTAGCAAGAAGGATTTCTGGCGCCGTTGCCGGGGAGTCTACGCAAAAAGCCAACATACCAAGTACCCATCACAATCCCTATCTCTCGCATTACATTATTTCCCATTTGCCTCTCGTTTTCCTCTCCCCCCAATTCACCCTTGCCATTTTATTTGCCCTCTCTCTCCCTATCCTCCCTCTCTATTTGCCTCTTTTTGCCAGTTTGCTTTTTGTTTGCTCGTGTGTTAGATTGCTTGTTTGTTGCGATGGCTCAAGATACTACTAAATTGTGTGACTTCACCAATACCAACAATAATGATTTCCTTAGCACTCCGATTGCTCCTCTTACCGATGCTGAATCTTGTGAAATTAATACTGCTTTGTTGAATCTTGTTATGAAAGATCAATTCACTGGCCTTCCTAGTGAAGATGCCGCTACTCATCTGAATAGCTTCGTTGATTTATGTGATATGCAAAAGAAAAAAGATGTCAATAATGATGTCGTTAAATTGAAGCTATTTCCTTTTTCGCTTAGAGATCATGCTAAAGCTTGGTTTTCGTCTTTGCCTAAGAATAGTATTGATTCATGGAACAAGTGCAAAGATGCTTTTATCTCTAAATATTTTCCTCCCGCTAAGATTATCTCTCTTAGAAACGATATTATGAACTTTAAACAACTTGATCATGAACATGTTGCACAAGCTTGGGAGAGAATGAAATTAATGATACGTAATTGCCCTACTCATGGTTTGAATTTGTGGATGATTATACAAAAATTTTATGCCGGATTGAATTTTGCTTCTAGAAATCTTTTAGATTCGGCCGCGGGAGGCACTTTTATGGAAATCACTTTAGGAGATGCTACTAAACTTCCTAGATAATATTATGGTTAATTATTCTCAATGGCATACTGAAAGATCTTCTAATAAAAAAGTGCACGCGATAGAAGAAATTAATGTGTTGAGTGGAAAGATGGATGAAATTATGAAATTATTTGCTAGTAAAAGTGTTTCTTCTGATCCTAATGATATGCCTTTGCCTACTTTGATTGAGAATAACAATGAATCTATGGATGTGAATTTTGTTGGTAGGAATAATTTTGGTAACAACGCTTATAGAGGGAATTTTAATCCTAGGCCATATTCTAGTAATCCTTCTAATAATTATGGGAATTCCTACAATAACTCTTATGGAAATTATAATAAGATAGCCTATGATTTTGAATCTAATATTAAAGAATTTATTTCTTCGCAAAAGAATTTTAATGCTATGATTGAAGAAAAATTGCTTAAGATTGATGATTTGGCTAGGAACGTTGATAGAATTGCTCTTGATGTTGATTCTTTGAAACTTAGATCTATTCCACCTAAGCATGATATCAATGAGTCCCTAAAAGCCATGAGAATTTCAATTGATGAGTGTAAGGAAAGAACCGCTAGGATGCGTGCTTCCAAAGATGCCTTTATTAAAGCGTGTTCTTCCAATGCCTATGAAAATCAATATGAAGATCTAAAAGTTATTGATTTGTCTCCTATTAAATATTTATTTTGCAATATGAATCTTGATGAAACTGAATATGATCTTCCTTTACCTAGAAGGCGTTCTAAAAATTCGGAGTGTTTAGATCTTAATGATGAAGTTGATGAAAGTGGGATTGAAAGAAATAAAAATCTAGATGTTGCTAAACCCACTATATTGGATTTCAAGGAATTTAATTGTGAAATTTGCTCTTTAATTGATTGTATTTCCTTGTTGCAATCCGTGCTAAATTCTCCACATGCTTATAGTCAAAATAAAGCCTTCACCGGACATATTGTTGATGCCTTGATGCAATCTTATGAAGAAAAACTTGAGTTGAAAGTTTCTATCCCTAGAAAACTCTATGATGAGTGGGAAACAACTATTAAAATTAAAATTAAAGATCATGAGTTTTATGCTTTATGTGATTTGGGTGCTAGTGTCTCTACTATTCCCAAGACTTTGTGTGATCTACTAGATTTCTGTAACTTTTATGATTGCTCTCTAAACTTGCATCTTGCAGATTCCACTATTAAGAAACCTATGGGAAGGATTAATGATGTTCTTATTGTTGCAAATAGGAATTATGTGCCCGTATATTTCATTGTTCTTGATATAGATTGCAATCCTTCTTGCCCTATTATTCTTGGTAGACCTTTCCTTAGAACGTTGGTGCGATTATTGATATGAAGGAAGGGAATATTAGATTTCAATTTCCATTAAAAAAGGGCATGAAAAACTTTCCAAGAAAGAAAATAAAATTACCATATGAAACTATCATGAGAGCCACTTATGGATTGCCTACCAAAGATGGCAATACCTAGATCTATCCTCGCTATTATGCCTAGCTAGGGGCGTTAAACGATAGCGCTTGTTGGGAGGCAACCCAATTTTATTTTTATTTCTTGACTTTTGCTCCTGTTTAGTAATAAATAAATTATTTAGCCTCGGTTTTGGTTGTGTTTTTTTTGTTTAATTAGTGTTTGTGCCAAGTAGAACCATTGGGAAGACTTGGGGAAAGTCTTGTTGAACTTGCTGTAAAAAACAGAAACTTTAGTGCTCACGAGAACTGCTTTCATTTTTATTTGGAGAGTGCTATTTAGTTAATATTTTTTCAGATTATTAATAGATAAATTCCTCACATCCATCAATTTATTTTAGAATTTTTTGGGTTCCAGATCTTGCGCTAGCTACAGATTACTACAGACTGTTCTGTTTTTGACACATTCTGTTTTTCGTGTGTTGTTTGCTTATTTTGATGAATCTATGGCTAGTAAAATAGTTTATAATCCATAGAGAAGTTGGAATACAGTAGCTTCAACACCAATATAAATAAATAATGAGTTCATTACAGTACCTTGAAGTGGTCTTTCGTTTTCTTTCGCTAACGGAGCTCATGAGTTTTCTATTTTGAGTTTTGTGTTGTGAAGTTTTCAAGTTTTGGGTGAATTCTTTTGATGGATCATGGAACAAGGAGTGGCAAGAGCCTAAGCTTGGGGATGCCCATGGCACCCCCAAGATAATCCAAGGACACCAAGAAGTCAAAGCTTGGGGATGCCCCGGAAGGCATCCCCTCTTTCGTCCACTTCCATCGGTAATTTACTTGGAGCTATATTTTTATTCACCAACATGATATGTGTTTTGCTTGGAGCGTCTTGTATTATTTGTGTCTTTGTGTCTTAGTATGCCACAATCATCCTTGATGTACACACCTTTTGAGAGAGCCATGCATGAATTAAAATTTGATAGAATACTCTATGTGCTTCACTTATATCTTTTGAGCTAAGTAGTTTTTCTCTATGTGCTTCACTTATATATTTTGAGCATTATAATTTTGCTCTATGTGCTTCACTTAGATCTTTTAGAGCATGGTGGTGGATTTGTTTTAAATAAATTATTGATCTCTCATGCTTCACTTAAATTATTTTGAGAGTCTCTTAATAGCATGGTAATTTGCTTAATAATAATATGCTTGGTATTCAAGATTTGTGAAACTTTCTTTTGATTGTGTTGAATTCTAAGAAAATATTGAAACATGATAATTGTTTTGAGATATGGAGGTGATAATATTAAAGCCATGCTAGTTGCGTAGTTGTGAATTTAAAGAATACTTGTGTTAAGGTTTGTGATTCCCGTAGCATGCACGTATGGTGAACCGTTATGTGATGAAGTCGGAGCATGGTTTATTTATTGATTGTCCTCCTTATGAGTGGCGGTTGGGGACAAGCGATGGTCTTTTCCTACCAATCTATCCCCCTAGGAGCATGCGCGTAATACTTTGCTTTGATAACTTCTAGATTTTTGCAATAAGTATATGAGTTCTTTATGACTAATGTTGAGTCCATGGATTATACGCACTCTCACCCTTCCACCTTTGCTAGCCTCTCTAATACCACGCACCTTTCGCCGGTATCATACACCTACCATATACCTTCCTCAAAATAACCACCATACCTACCTATTATGGCATTTCCATAGCCATTCTGAGATATATTGCCATGCAACTTTCCACCGTTCCGTTCATGACACATTCATCATTGTCATATTGCATATCCCGGCACACCGCCGGATGCATTCACATAGAGTCATATTTTGTTCTAAGTATCGAGTTGTAATTGTTGAGTTATAAGAGAAATAAAAGTGTGATGATCATCATTATTAGAGCATTGTCCCAGTGAGGAAAGAATGATGGAGACTATGATTCCACCATAAGTCGGGATGAGACTCCGGACGAAAAATAAATAAAAAAAAGAGGCCAAAGAAGCCCAAATAAAAAGAGGCCATAAAAAAGAGAAAAGGCCCAAACAAAAAATAATAATATATAAAAAATGATGAGAGAAAAAGAGAGAAGGGACAATGTTACTATCCTTTTACCACACTTGTGCTTCAAAGTAGCACCATGATCTTCATAGTAGAGAGTCTCTCATGTTATCACTTTCATATACTAGTGGGAATCTTTCATTATAGAACTTGGCTTGTATATTCCAATGATGGGCTTCCTCAAAAATTGCCCTAGGTCTTCATGAGAAAGCAAGTTGGATGCACACCCACTTAGTTTCTTTTTGAGCTTTCATATACTTATAGCTCTAGTGCATCCGTTGCATGGCAATCCCTACTCACTCACATTGATATCTATTGATGGGCATCTCCATAGCCCGTTGATATGCCTAGTTGATGTGAGACCATCTTCTCCTTTTTGTCTTCTCCACAACCACCATTCTATTCCACCTATAGTGCTATATCCATGGCTCACGCTCATGTATTGCGTGAAGATTGAAAAAGTTTTGAAAAAGTTAGAGTATGAAACAATTGCTTGGCTTGTCATCGGGGTTGTGCATGATTTAAATACTTTGTGTGGTGAAGATGGAGCATAGCCAGACTATATGATTTTGTAGGGATAAATTTCTTTGGCCATGCTATTTTGAGAAGACATAATTGCTTTATTAGTATGCTTGAAGTATTATTATTTTTTATGTCAATATAAACTTTTGTCTTGAATCTTTCTAATCAGAATATTCATACCACAATTAAGAAGATTTACATTGAAATTATGCCAAGTAGCACTCTGCATCAAAAATTCTCTTTTTATCATTTACCTACTCGAGGACGAGCAGGAATTAAGCTTGGGGATGCCTGATACGTCTCCAACGTATCTATAATTTTTGATTGCTCCATGCTATATTATCTACTGTTTTAGACTATATTGGGCTTTATTTTCCACTTTTATATTATTTTTGGGACTAACCTATTAACCGGAGGCCCAGCCTAGAATTGCTGTTTTTTTGCCTATTTCAGTGTTTCGGATAAACGGAATATCAAACGGAGTCCAAACGGAATAAAATCTTCGGGAACGTGATTTTCTCACCGAACGTGATCCAGGAGACTTGGACCCTGCTCCAAGGAACAAAAGAGGCGGTCACGAGGGTGGGGGGCGCCCCCCCCTAGGGCGCGCCCCCCTGCCTCGTGGGCCCCTCGTTGCTCCTCCGGCGTACTTCTTCCTCCTATATATACACACGTACCCCCAAACGATCAGAACAGGAGCCAAAAACCTAATTCCACCGCCGCAACTTTCTGTATCCACGAGATCCCATCTTGGGGCCTGTTCCGGCGCTCCGTCGGAAGAGGGCCGTCATCACGGAGGGCTTCTACATCATCATAGCCTCTCCGATGAAGTGTGAGTAGTTTACCTCAGACCTTCGGGTCCATAGTTAGTAGCTAGATGGCTTCTTCTCTCTCTTTGAATCTCAATACAAAGTTCTCCCCCTCTCTTGTGAAGATCTATTCGATGTAATCTTCTTTTTGCGGTGTGTTTGTTGAGACGATGAATTGTGGGTTTATGATCAAGTCTATCTATGAATAATATTTGAATCTTCTCTGAATTCTTTTATGTATGATTGGTTATCTTTGCAAGTCTCTTCGAATTATCCGTTTGGTTTGGCCAACTAGATTGGTAGTTCTTGCCATGGGAGAAGTGCTTAGCT
Source organism: Triticum urartu (assembly GCF_056163025.1). NCBI lineage: Eukaryota > Viridiplantae > Streptophyta > Magnoliopsida > Poales > Poaceae > Triticum > Triticum urartu. Next base: position 25,849,154 of record NC_141877.1, on the reverse strand, counting down.
TTGGGTTCGATCTTGCGGTGTCCTTACCCAGTGACAGAAGGGGCAGCAAGGCACGTATTGTATCGTTGCCATCGAGGATAACAAGATGGGGTTTATTTCATATTGCATGAATTTATCTCTTTACATCATGTCATCTTGCTTAAGGCGTTACTCTGTTTTTAACTTAATACTCTAGATGCATGCTGGATAGCGGTCGATGAGTGGAGTAATAGTAGTAGATGCAGAATTGTTTCGATCTACTTGTCACGGACGTGATGCCTATATACATGATCATGCCTAGATATTCTCATAACTATGCTCAATTCTGTCAATTGCTCAACTGTAATTTGTTCACCCACCGTAGAATACTTATGCTCTTGAGAGAAGCCACTAGTGAAACCTATGGCCCCTGGGTCTATTCTCATCATATCAATCTCCATTACTTTAATCTTGCTTTGCTTTTTAACTTTGCCTTTACTTTTTACTATGCATCTTTATACAAAAATACCAAAAATATTACATCTATCAGATCTCACTCTCGTAAGTGACCGTGAAGGGCTTGACAACCCCTAATCGTGTTGGTTGCGAGTAGCTATCGCTTTGTGCAGGTACGAGGGACTTGAGCGTGGGATCCTACTGGATTGATACCTTGGTTCTCAAAAACTGAGGGAAATACTTACGCTACTCTACTGCATCATCCCTTCCTCTTCGGGGAAAACCAACGCAAGCTCAAGACGTAGCAGTGTTGTTCTTACTTGAACAAGCATCCCACTTATGATTAACCTCTATTGCAAGCATCCGGAACTACAACAAAAGTATTAAGGTAAACCTAACCATAGCATGAAACATATGGATCCAAATCAGCCCCTTACGAGCAACGCATAAACTAGGGTTTAAGCTTCTGTCACTCTAGCAACCCATCATCTACTTATTACTTCCCAATGCCTTCCTCTAGGCCCAAATAATGGTGAAGTGTTATGTTGTCGACGTTCACATAACACCACTAGAGGCTAGACAACATACATCTTATCAAAATATTGAACAAATACCAAATTCACATGACTACTAATAGCAAGACTTCTCCCTTGTCCTCAGGAACAAACGTAACTACTCATAAAGCATATTCATGTTCATATCAGAGGGGTATTAATATGCATATAGGATCTGAACGTATGATCTTCCACCAATTAAACCAACTAGCATCAACTACAAGGAGTAATTAACACTACTAGCAACCTGCTAGCACCAATCCCGGACTTGGAGACAAGAATTGGATACAAGAGATGAACTAGGGTTTTGAGATGAGATGGTGCTGATGAAGATGTTGATGGAGATTGCCCTCTCCTGATGAGAGGAGCGTTGGTGATGACGATGGCTATGATTTCCCCCTCCGGGAGGGAAGTTTCCCCGGCAGAACAGCTCTGCCGGAGCTCTAGATTGGATCCGCCAAGGTTCCGCCTCGTGGCGGAGGAGTTTCGTCCCGAAAGGTTGCTTCTTATTTTTTTTTCTCGACGAAAGACTTCATATAGGAGAAGATTGTCATCGGAGAGCCACCAGGGGGGCCCATGAGGTAGGGGGGCACGCCCTAAGGGGGGCGCCCCCCACCCTCGTGAGAAGGGTGTGGGCCCCCTGGTCTTCATCTTTGGCGAGGATTTTTCATTATTTATTATAAGGTGTTCCGTGGAGTTTCATGACTTTTGGAGTTGTGCAGAATAGGTCTCTAATATTTGCTCCTTTTCCAGCCTAGAATTCCAGCTGCCGGCATTCTCCCTCCTTATGTAAACCTTGTAAAATAAGAGAGAATAGCCATAAGTATTGTTATATAATGTGAAATAACAGCCCATAATGCAATAAATATTGATATAAAAGCATGATGCAAAATGGATGTATCAACTCCCCCAAGCTTAGACCTCGCTTGTCCTCAAGCGAAAAGCCAAAATCGAAAAATATGTCCACATGTTTAGAGATGAAGGTGTCGATAAAAATAAAATACGGACATATGGGCATCATGATCATTCTTATAACAGCAACTTATATAAATTTTGTCATATGATCTCTAATGCTAGAGTAATAATTCAATCACAATATCAAGTATGAATTGTAAACTTCATTGAAAACTAACAAACTACAATCTCGGTCATTGAAGCAATTGCAATTTATCATAACATAGGAAAGAGTCAATGTGTAAGAGCTTTTTAGCAAGTCCACATACTCAACTATCATATAATCTTTCACAATTGCTAACACTCACGCAATAGTTATGGGTGTGGAGTTTTAATCGGACACAGATAAAGATAGGGGCTTATAGTCTTGCCTCCCAATGTTTTACCTCAAGGGTAATGTCAACAGTAATAGTTCATGCAAACCCACATCCAATTAGCCATATATACCGGGATCTTTCCAACATATTGTGCTTGCCAAAGGGTAAAATGTAAAAAGTAAGGGTGAAGATCACCATGACTCTTGCATAAGGTAGAAGATAATGATAAAAGATAGGCCCTTCGCAGAGGGAAGCAGAGGTTGTCATGCGCTTTTATGGTTGGATGCACAAAATCTTAATGCGAAAGAACGTCACTTTATATTGCCCCTTGTGATATGAAACTTTATTATGCAGTCCGTCGCTTTTATTACTTCCACATCACAAGATCGTATAAAGCTTATTTCTCCCAAACCAATCAATCAGACATATTTAGAGATCAATTTTTATTGCTTTGCACCGATGACAACTTACTTGAAGGATCTTACTCAATCCATAGGTAGGTATGGTGGACTCTCATGGAAAAACTGGTTTAAGGGTATTTGGAAGCACAAGTAGTATCTCTACTTGGTGCTGAGAATTTGGCTAGCATGAGGGGGAAAGGCAAGCTCAACATGTTGGAGGATCCAAGACAATATAATTTATCTCAGATGTAAGAAAGCATAACCCATTACGTTGTCTTCCTTGTCCAATGTCAACTCTTTAGCATGTCATATTTTAATGAGTGCTCACAATCATAAAATATGTCCACGATAGTGTATCTATATGTGAAGACCTCTCTTTCTTTATTACTTCCTATTAATTGCAACGATGACCAAAACTATGCTTGTCAACTTTCAACAACTTCTATTCATCATACTTTTTCTACGTGAGCTCATTACTCTCCATGAGATCCATATGATCTCTTTGTTTCTTTTTATTTCTTTCTCTTTTCTTTTATTCACTTCGGATCATGGCAAAATGATCAAGCCCTTGACTCAACACTAATCTTTATTATATAGCTCACGGACTCAATTACATAGAAGGATAATAAAGCAAAACTCACAACTAGATCATGCCATAAACTTTATTCTACTAGAGCAAAATACTACTAATAGGATCGAACTAAGGAAAAAGGTAAAGATAAAGGTGATGGTGATACGATACCGGGGCACTCCCCCAAGCTTGGCAGTTGCCAAGTGGAGTGCCCATACCCAGATACTCAATTCTTCTTTGTTGGAGGAGACGGTGGTGATTTTGTTGATGGCGTAGGCTTCTTCTTTAATTTGTGTTTGAGGATAGAATTTTGGTCCCTTTGGTCCTCGATCTCCTGCTCCAAGCTCAGTATCTTTTTGCATAGTTCCTGCTTGTTCTCTTGCAAGAGGCGAAAAGGGATAAACTCAATCTTAGGTTTCTTTACCCTATCTAGGAGGCTTGACTTTTTGAACTCCACATGCATGTCCCCGGGTTGAGGTAGTGGGACTTCATCTTCATCTGAGCTCGTCTCCTCCTTTCTCTTGGGTTCATAGTCTTCTTCTTCTTCCGTAGTCCAACCACAATGCTCCACATCCCCATAAACCTTAGGATCTGCAAGGTAATCAGCCACATAGCTTTCTCCTTCTGAATCCTGGGACGACATGTTGCTCTGTCTGCAGCAGGACAGCTCAAAACAAAGACAAGGGATTTTTGCGTGATATGGGAGTCCAAACCTCCGGGAGATTATATAATGAATTTTTACCGACCAAAATACGTATCGTGCAAGAAAACGGAGTCCGGAAGGCACACGAGGAGCTCACAAGGTAGGGGGCGCGCCCTCCACCCTCGTGGGGCCCTCGTGTCCTTCCCAGACTGCTAATTAATTTTCTATTTTTCACAATATTCCAAAACCGAGAAATATTGCCTTAAAAATTGTTTTGGAGTCGGTTTACTTACCGTACCACATACCTATTCCTTTTCAGAGTCTGAAACGTTCTGGAAAGTGTCCCTTCTGTATTCCTCCGGGGTTACGGTTTCAATGATATTGGTTTCAACATTTATGGGATTACGTGACATATAGTGTTTGATTCTTTGACCGTTTACCACCTTCGGATTTGTGCCTTCGAAGTTGTTCATTTTTATGGCACCGGAACGATAGACCTCATCGATAACATAGGGGCCTTCCCATTTAGAGAGAAGTTTCCCTGCAAATAAAATCTTAAATGAGAGTTGTATAGCAATACATAATCACCTACATTAAACTCACGCTTTTGTATCCATTTTTCATGCCATCTTTTAACCTTTTCTTTAAACAACTTGGCATTTTCATAAGGTTGGGTTCTCCATTCATCAAGTGAGCTAATATCAAATAACCTCTTTTCACCGGCAAGTTTGAAATCATAGTTGATCTCTTTGATAGCCCAATATGCCTTATGTGCTAGTTCGAGAGGTAAGTGACATGCTTTTCCATATACCATTTTATACGGAGACATACCCATAGGATTTTTATATGCAGTTCTATAGGCCCATAATGCATCATCAAGTTTCTTTGACCAATTCTTTCTAGACCTATTGACAGTCTTTTGCAAACTTAATTTGAGTTCTCTATTACTCAATTCTACTTGACCACTAGACCGTGGGTGATACGGAGATGCAATTCTATGATTGACGTCATATTTAGCAAGCATTTTACGGAAAGCACCATGAATAAAATGTGAACCACCATCAGTCATTAAATATCTAGGGACTCCAAACCTAGGAAAAATAACTTCTTTATGCATTTTAATAGAAGTGTTATGATCAGCACTACTAGTTGGAATAGCTTCTACCCACTTAGCAACGTAATCAACAGCAACTAAAATATGTGTATATCCATTAGAGGCAGGAAAAGGTCCCATATAATCAAAGCCCCAAACATGAAACGGTTCAATAACAAGTGAATAATTCATAGGCATTTCTTGACGTCTACTAGTATTACCAATTCTTTGACATTCATCACAAGAAAGGACAAACTTACGGGCATCCTTGAAGAGAGTAGGCCAATAAAAACCGGATTGCAATACCTTATGTGCAGTTCTATCTCCTGCATGGTGTCCTCCATAAGTTTCGGAGTGGCACTTGCGTAGGATCTGTTCATGTTCATGCTCAGGTACACAATGTCTAATAACACCATCTACTCCTTCCTTATAAAGATGTGGGTCATCCCAAAAGTAATGTATCAAATCATAGAAGAACTTTTTGTTTTGTTGGTATGTGAAGCTAGGTGGTATAAATTTAGCAACTATGTAATTAGCATAATCAGCATACCAAGGGGTACTACGAGAAGTACTTATGACATTTAATTGTTCATCAGGAAAGCTATCATCAATAGGTAGTGGGTAATCAAGAACATTCTCTAACCTAGATAAGTTGTCTGCAACGGGGTTCTCAGCACCTTTTCTATCAACAATATGCAAATCAAATTCTTGTAGCAAGAGAACCCATCTAATAAGTCTAGGTTTAGCATCTTTCTTCTCCATAAGATATTTAATAGCAGCATGATTAGTGTGGATAGTTACTTTAGAATCAATAATATAAGGTCTGAACTTATCACAAGCAAATAAAACTGCTAAAAGTTCTTTTTCAGTAGTAGCATAATTTCTTAGAGCATTGTCTAGAGTCTTACTAGCATAATGGATAACACTTAATTTCTTATCAACTCTTTACCCTAGAACAACACCTACAACATAATCGCTAGCATCACACATAATTTCAAAGGGTAAATTCCAATCAGGTGGCTGAACAATAGGTGCAGAGACTAATGCTTTCTTTAGTATTTCAAATGCTTCTAGACAATCATCATCAAAGACAAACGGTATATCTTTTTGTAATAAATTAGTCAGAGGCCGAGAAATATTTGAGAAGTCCTTAATGAACCTCATATAAAATCCGGCATGACCAAGGAAACTTCTTATACCTTTGATGTCCTTGGGACATGGCATATTTTTAGTAGCATCAACCTTGGCTTTATCAACTTTAATACCTCTTTCAGAAACTTTATGCCCCAAGACAATACCTTCATTAACCATAAAGTGGCACTTTTCCCAATTCAAGACAAGATTAGTTTCTTCACATCTCTGCAAAACTCGATCAAGATTGCTCAAGCAATCATCAAAAGAAGATCCATAGACAGAAAAGTCATGCATGAAAACCTCACAAATCTTTTCACAAAAGTCAGAGAATATAGCCATCATGCATCTTTGAAAGGTAGCAGGTGCATTACATAAACCAAAAGGCATACGTCTATAAGCAAAAGTACCAAAAGGGCATGTAAAAGTAGTCTTTGATTGATCTTTAGCCGACACGTGTATTTGAGAGAAATCAGAATAACCATCTAGAAAGCAGTAATGTGTATGTTTGCATAATCTTTCTAGCATTTGATCGATAAAAGGTAAGGGGTAATGATCTTTCTTAGTAGCCTTATTTAATTTTCAGAAATCAATTACCATCCTATAACCGGTAATAATTCTTAGTGGAATCAATTCATCTTTATCATTAGGAACAACAGTAATACCTCCCTTCTCAGGGACACAATGAACAGGACTTACCCACTGACTATCAGCAACGGGATAAATTATACCTGACTCTAGAAGCTTTAGTATTTCTTTTCTTACCACTTCTTTCATTTTAGGATTCAGACGTCGTTGAGGATCACGAACTGGTTTGGCATCTGCTTCCAAATTTATTTTATGTTGACATAGAGTGGGACTAATGCCCTTAAGATCATCAAGAGTATATCCAATAGCAGCACGATGCTTCTTCAGAGTTTTGAATAATCTTTCTTCTTCATGCTCTGAAAGGTTCACTAATAATAACAGGATATATCTTCTTTTCATCAAGATAAGCATATTTAAGATTATCAGGCAACGGTTTAAGCTCAAACACGGGATCACCCTTAGGTGGAGGAGGATCCCCTAGGATTTCAACAGGCAAATTGTGTTTTAGCATAGGTTCTTGTTTAAAGAATACTTCATCTATTTCCCTTCTTTCATTCATAAACATATCATTCTCATGGTCTAGCAAATATTGTTCTAAAGGATCATTAGGAGGTATGGCAATAGAAGCAAGACCAATAATTTCATCCTTACAAGGAAATTCTTCTTCACGGTGTTGTTTACTAAATTTAGAGAAATTAAACTCATGAGTCATATCATCCAAGCCAATAGTAACAACATTGTTTTCGCAGTCTATCCTAGCATTAACTATATTCAAGAAGGGTCTACCAAATATAATGGGACAAAAGCTATCTTGTGGAGAACTAAGAACAAGAAAATCAGCAGGATATTTAGTTTTCCCGCACAAGACTTCAACATCTCTAACAATTCCCATTGCTGAAATAATATCTCTATTAGCAAGTTTAATTGTGACATCAATATCTTCTAACTCAGCAGGTGCAATTTCATGCTTGATTTCTTTATACAAGTCATAAGGTATAACACTATCACTAGCACCCATATCACATAATCCATGATAACAATGATCTCCTATTTTAACAGAAATAACAGGGACGCCTACCACAGGTCTATGTTTATCTTTAGCACAAGGTTTAGCAATTCTAGCAGTTTCACCGCAGAACTGAATAACATGCCCATCAATATTATCAGACAAGAGCTCTTTAACAATAGCAATATTAGGTTCAACTTTAACTTGCTCAGGAGGTGTATATGTTTTAATATTGCTTTTACGAACCACAGTTGAAGCTTTAGCATGATCCTTTATCCTAACAGGGAAAGGTGGTTTCTCAACATAACAAGTAGGAACAATAGGATCATCATAAGTGACAGTCTTTTCTTCAACTTTAATAGGTGCAGTTACTTTTACTTCTATGGGAGGATGATATTTAAACCACTTCTCCTTAGGGAGATCAACATAAGTAGCAAAAGATTCACAGAAAGAAGCTACTATCTCAGAATCAAGTCCATATTTTGTGCTAAACTTACGGAAAATATCGGTATCCATAAAAGCTTTAACACAATCAAACTTAGGTGTCATACCTGACTCCTTACCATTGTCGAGGTCCCAATCTTCAGAGTTGCATTTAATTCTATCCAATAAATCACATTTGAATTCAATAGTCTTCATCATAAACGAGCCATCACAAGAAGTATCAAGCATGGTGCGATTGTTATCAGAAAGCCGAGCATAAATATTTTGAAGAATTGTTTCTCTTGGAAGCTCATGATTGGCGCATGAATATAACATTGATTTAAGCCTCCCCCAAGCTTGAGCGATTCTTTCTCCTTCGCGAGGCCAAAAATTATATATATAATTGCGATCACGATGAACAAGATGCATAGGGTAATACTTTTGATGACATTCCAGTTTCAATCTTCTATAGTTCCATGATCCCATATCATCACATAGCCTATACCATGTCAATGCGTATCCCTTCAAAGATAAAGGGAAGACCTTCTTCTTAGAAACATCATCGGGAATACCTGCAAGCTTAAATAATCCACAAACTTCATCCACATATATTTGGTGTTCATCAGGATGCTTTGTTCCATCTCCTGTAAAAGGATTAGCTAGCAGTTTTTCTATTATACTCGAAGGATACTCATAAGGAATTTCATTTTCAATAGGTTCAGTAGGTTGAGGAGCAACTCTTTGCTCTACTGGTCGGGGTGAAGATACCCCGAACAAGCCCCTCAGAGGATTACTTTCCATAGTAACAAGTGACAGTAAATTTCAGCACACTATATAAATTTTTCCTTACCAAATTCCACCTACCAAAGGCGCTTCACTCCCCGGCAACGACGCCAGAAAAGAATTCTTGATGACCCACAAGTATAGGGGATATATCATAGTCCTTTCGATAAGTAAGAGTGTAGAACCCAACGAGGAGCGGAAGGAAATGATAAACGGTTTTCAGCAAGGTATTCTTTGCAAGTACTGAAATAAGTGGTAACAGATAGTTTTGTGATGAGATAATTTGTAATGAGCAACAAGTAAAATAAATAAATAAAGTGCAACAAGGTGGCCCAATCCTTTTTGTAGCAAAGGACAAGCCTGGAAAAACTCTTATATAAGGAAAAGCGCTCCCGAGGACACATGAGAATATCGTCAAGCTAGTTTTCATCACGGTCGTATGATTCGCGTTCGGTACTTTGATAATTTGACATGTGGGTGGACCGGTGCTTGGGTGCTGTTCTTACTTGAACAAGCATCCCACTTATGATTAACCTCTATTGCAAGCATCCGCAACTACAACAAAAGTATTAAGGTAAACCTAACCATAGCATGAAACATATGGATCCAAATCAGCCCCTTACGAAGCAACGCATAAACTAGGGTTTAAGCTTCTGTCACTCTAACAACCCATCATCTACTTATTACTTCCCAATGCCTTCCTCTAGGCCCAAATAATGGTGAAGTGTTATGTAGTCGACGTTCACATAACACCACTAGAGGCTAGACAACATACATCTTATCAAAATATCGAACGAATACCAAATTCACATGACTACTAATAGCAAGACTTCTCCCTTGTCCTCAGGAACAAACGTAACTGTTGGGGAACGTAGTAATTTCAAAAATTTCCTACGCACACGCAAGATCATGGTGATTCATAGCAATGAGAGGGGAGAGTGTTGTCTACGTACCCTCGTAGACCGAAAGCGGAAGCGTTAGCAGAATGCGGTTGATGTAGTCGTACGTCTTCACGATCCGACCGATCAAGTACCGAACGCACGGCACCTACGAGTTCTGCACACGTTCAACTCAATGACGTCCCTCGAACTCCGGTCCAGCCGAGTGCTGAGGGAGAGTTTCGTCAGCACGACGGTGTGGTGACGATGATGATGTTCTACCGACGCAGGGCTTCGCCTAAGCACCGCTACGATATGATCGAGGTGGACTATGGTGGAGGGGGGCACAGCACACGGCTAAGAGATCAATTGTTGTGTCTTTGGGGTGCCCCCTGCCCCCGTATATAAATGAGTGGAGGAGGGGGAGGGCTGGCCCTCCCTATGGCGCGCCCTAGGGGAGTCCTACTCCCACAAGGAGTAGGATTCCCCCTTTCCTAGTAGAACTAGGATCCCTTCCAAGTAGTAGGAGTAGGAGGGAAGGAAAGGGAAGGGAAAAGGAGAAGGAAGGAAGGGGGCACCGCCCCTCCCTAGTCCAATTCGGACCAGCCCATGGGGAGGGGTGCGGCCACCCTTTGAGGCATTTCTCTCCTTTCCCGTATGGCTCATTAAGGCCCAATACGAATTCCCGTAACTCCCCGGTACTCCCGAAAATACCCGAATCACTCGGAACCTTTCCGATGTCCGAATATAGTCGTCCAATATATCAATCTTTATGTCTCGACCATTTCGAGACTCCTCGTCATGTCCCCGATCTCATTCGGGACTCCGAACTCCTTCGGTACATCAAAACACATAAACTCATAGTATAACCGTCATCGAAACCTTAAGCGTGCGGACCCTACGGGTTCGAGAACAATGTAGACATGACCGAGACACGTCTCCGGTCAATAACCAATAGCGGAACCTGGATGCTCATATTGGCTCCCACATATTCTACGAAGATCTTTATCGGTCAGACCGCATAACAACATATGTTGTTCCCTTTGTCATCGGTATGTTACTTGCCCGAGATTCGATCATCGGTATCTCAATACCTAGTTCAATCTCGTTACCGGCAAGTCTCTTTACTTGTTCCGTAATACATCATCCCGCAACTAACTCATTAGTTGCAATGCTTGCAAGGCTTAAGTGATGTGCATTACCGAGAGGGCCCAGAGATACCTCTCCGACAGTCGGAGTGACAAATCCTAATCTCGAAATACTTCAACCCAACAAGTACCTTCGGAGACACCTGTAGAGCACCTTTATAATCGCCCAGTTACGTTGTGACGTTTGGTAGCACACAAAGTGTTCCTTCGGTAAACGGGAGTTGCATAATCTCATAGTCATAGGAACATGTATGAGTTATGAAGAAAGCAATAACAACAAACTAAATGATCAAGTGCTAAGCTAATGGAATGGGTCAAGTCAATCACATCATTCTCCTAATGATGTGATCCCGTTAATCAAATGACAACTCATGTCTATGGTTAGGAAACATAACCATCTTTGATCAACGAGCTAGTCAAGTAGAGGCATACTAGTGACACTTTGTTTGTCTATGTATTCACACATGTATTATGTTTCCGGTTAATACAATTCTAGCATGAATAATAAACATTTATCATGATATAAGGAAATAAATAATAACTTTATAATTGCCTCTAGGGCATATTTCCTTCAGTCTCCCACTTGCACTAGAGTCAATAATCTAGTTGACATTGCCATGTGATTTAATACCAATAGTTCACATCACCATTGATTAACACCCATAGTTCACATCGACATGCGACCAACACCCAAAGGGTTTACTAGAGTCAATAATCTAGTTCACATTGCTATGTGATTAACACCCAAAGAGTACTAAGGTGTGATCATGTTTTGCGTGTGAGAGAAGTTTAGTCAACGGGTCTGCCACATTCAGATCTGTAAGTATTTTGCAAATTTCTATTCCTACAATGTTCTGCACGAAGCTACTTTAGCTAATTGCTCCCACTTTCAATATGTGTCCAGATTGAGACTTTGAGTCATCTGGATCAGTGTCAAAACTTGCATCGACGTAACCCTTTATGACGAACCTTTTGTCACCTCCATAATCGAGAAACATATCCTTATTCCACTAAGGATAATTTTTACCAATGTCCAGTGATCTACTCCTAGATCACTATTGTACTCCCTTGCCAAACTCAGGGCAGGGTATACAATAGGTCTGGTACACAGCATGGCATACTTTATAGAACCTATGGCTGAGGCATAGGGAATGACTTTCATTCTCTCTCTATCTTCTGCCATGGTCGGGTTTTGAGTCTTACTCAACTTCACACCTTGTAACACAGGCAAGAACTCTTTCTTTGACTGTTCCATTTTGAACTACTTCAAAATCTTGTCAAGGTATGTACTCATTGAAAAACTTATCAAGCGTCTTGATCTATCTCTATAGATCTTGATGCTCAATATGTAAGCAGCTTCACCGAGGTCTTTCTTTGAAAAACTCCTTTCAAACATTCCTTTATGCTTTGAAGAATAATTCTACATTATCTCCGATCAATAATATGTCATTCACATATACTTATCAGAAATGTTGTAGTGCTCCCACTCACTTTCTTGTAAATACAGGCTTCACCGCAAGTCTGTATAAAACTATATGCTTTGATCAACTTATCAAAGCACATATTCCAACTCCGAGATGCTTGCACCAGTCCATAGATGGATCGCTGGAGCTTGCATATTTTGTTAGTACCTTTAGGATTGACAAAACCTTCTGGTTGCATCATATACAACTCTTCTTTAATAAATCCATTAAGGAATGTAGTTTTGTTTATCCATTTGCCAGATTTCATAAAATGCGGCAATTGCTAACATGATTCGGACAGACTTAAGCATATATACGAGTGAGAAACTCTCATTGTAGTCAACACCTTGAACTTGTAAAAAACCTTTTGCGACAATTCTGTTGGAAATATGCCCTAGAGCCAATAATAAATTGGTTATTATTATATTTCCTTGTTCATGATAATCATTTATTATCCATGCTAGAATTGTATTAATAGGAAACTCAGATACATGTGTGGATACATAGACAACACCATGTCCCTAGTAAGCCTCTAGTAGACTAGCTCGTTGATCAATAAGATGGTTACGGTTTCCTGACCATGGACATTGGATGTCATTGATAATGGGATCACATCATTAGGAGAATGATGTGATGGACAAGACCCAATCCTAAGCCTAGCACAAGATCGTGTAGTTCGTTTGCTAAAGCTTTTCTAATGTCAAGTATCATTTCCTTAGACCATGAGATTGTGCAACTTCCGGATACCGTAGGAGTGCTTTGGGTGTGCCAAACGTCACAACGTAACTGGGTGGCTATAAAGGTACACTACAGGTATCTCCGAAAGTGTCTGTTGGGTTGGCACGAATCGAGACTGGGATTTGTCACTCCGTGTAAACGGAGAGGTATCTCTGGGCCCACTCGGTAGGACATCATCATAATGTGCACAATGTGACCAAGGAGTTGATCACGGGATGATGTGTTACGGAACGAGTAAAGAGACTTGCTGGTAATAGATTGAACAAGGTATCGGATACCGACGATCGAATCTCGGGCAAGTACAATACCGCTGGACAAAGGGAATTGTATACGGGATTGATTGAATCCTCGACATCGTGGTTCATCCGATGAGATCACCGTGGAACATGTGGGAGCCAACATGGGTATCCAGATCCCGCTGTTGGTTATTGGCCGGAGAGTTGTCTCGGTCATGTCAGTATGGTTCCCGAACCCGTAGGGTCTACACACTTAAGGTTTGGTGACGCTAGAGTTGTTATGGGAAATAGTATGTGGTTACCGAATGTTGTTCGGAGTCCCGGATGAGATCCCGGACATGACGAGGAGCTCCGGAATGGTCCGGAGGTGAAGATCGGTATATTGGACGAAGGGTATTGGAGTCTGGAATTGTTCCGGGGGTACCAGGTGATGACCAGCGTGTCCGAAAGGGGTTTCGGAGGCCCCGACAAGTGTTGGGGGGCCTTATGGGCCAAGGGGAGAGGGCACATCAGCCCACTAAGGGGCTGAGCGCCCCTCCCACCCCATCTCACGTAACCAGGAGAGGTGGGGGCGCCACCCCTAGGGCAGCCGCCCCTCCCGGCTTGGGGGGCAAGTTTCCTAGGGGGTGGGGGCGCCCAAACCCATCTAGGGTTTCCCCTGTGGCCGCCGCCCCTCCCCTAGGGAACCCTAGGGCGCCTCCCCCTCCTCCCTTTCCCCTATATATAGTGAGGGAGAGAGAGGGCAGCCGCACCCTTCCCCTGGCGCAGCCCTCTTCCTCCTCCAACACCTCATCCTCCTCCGTAGTGCTTGGCGAAGCCCTGCCGGAGAACCACGAGCTCCATCACCACCACGCCGTCGTGCTGTCGGAATTTTCCCTCAACTTCTCCTCTCACCTTGCTGGATCAAGAAGGAGGAGACGTCTCCCAACCATACGTGTGTTGAACGCGGAGGTGCCGTCCGTTCGGCGCTAGGATCATCGGTGATTTGGATCACGACGAGTACGACTCCATCAACCCCGTTCACTTGAACGCTTCTGCTTAGCGATCTACAAGGGTATGTAGATGCACTCTCCTTCCCCTCGTTGCTAGATTACTCCATAGATTGATCTTGGTGATGCGTAGAAAATTTTAAATTTCTGCTACGATCCCCAACAGTGGCATAATGAGCTAGGTCTATGCGTAGTTTCTATGCACGAGTAGAACACAAGTTGTTGTGGGCGTCGATTTTGTCAATTTACTTGTCGTTACTAGTCTTATCTTGATTCGGCGGCATCGTGGGATGAAGCGGCCCGGACCGACCTTACACGTACTCTTACGTGAGACTGGTTCCACCGATTGACATGCACTAGTTGCATAAGGTGGCTAGCGGGTGTCTGTCTCTCCCACTTTAGTTGGATCGTATTCGATGAAAAGGGTCCTTATGAAGGGTAAATAGAAATTGGCATATCAGGCTGTGGTTTTGGCGTAGGTAAGAAACGTTCTTGCTAGAAACCTATAGCAGCCACGTAAAAACTTGCAACAACAATTAGAGAACGTCTAACTTGTTTTTGCAGCATGTGTCGTGTGATGTGATATGGCTAAAAGGATGTGATGAATGATATATGTGATGTATGAGATTGATCATGTTCTTGTAATAGGAATCACGACTTGCATGTTGATGAGTATGACAACCGGCAGGAGCCATAGGAGTTGTCTTAATTTATTTATGACCTGCGTGTCAACTTAAACGTCATGTAATTACTTTACTTTATTTCTAAAGTGTTAGCCATAGTAGTAGAAGTAATAGATGACGAGACAACTTCGAGAAGACACGATGATGGAGATCATGGTGTCATGCCGGTGACAACGATGATCATGGAGCCCCAAAGATGGAGATCATAAGGAGCAAAATGATATTGGCCATATCATGTCACTATTTGATTGCATGTGATGTTTATCATGTTTTACATCTTATTTGCTTAGAACGACGGTAGCTTAAATAAGATGATCCCTCGCAATAATTTCAAGAATTGTGTTCCCCCTAACTATGCACCGTTGCGAAGGTTCGTTGTTTCGAAGCACCACGTGATGATCGGGTGTGATAGATTCTAACGTTCGAATACAACGGGTGTAAGCCAGATTTACACACGCAATACACTTAGGTTGACTTGACGAGCCTAGCATGTACAGACATGGCCTTGGAACACGGAACACCGAAAGGTCGAGCATGAGTCGTATAGAAGATACGATCAACATGTAGATGTTCACCGATGTTCACTAGTCCGTCTCACGTGATGATCGGACACGGCCTAGTTGACTCGGATCATGTTTCACTTAGATGACTAGAGGGATGTCTATCTGAGTGGGAGTTCATTAAATAATTTGATTAGATGAACTCAATTATCATGAACATAGTCTAAATTGTCTTTGCAAATATGTTGTAGATAAATAGCTCATGTTGTAGCTCCCTGTTTCAATACGTTCCTAGAGAAAGACCAAGTTGAAAGATATTGTAAGAAATGATGCGGACTAGGTCCGTAGTCCGAGGAGTGTCCTCGCTGCTACACAGAAGGCTTACGTCTTTGATGCACCGCTCGATGTGCAAACCCCTACAGCGTCGTCTGTGGATGTTGTGAACACCTGACAGACACATCCTGATGACTACTTGATAGTTTAGCGCACCATACTTTACGGCTTAGAATCAGGATTCCAATGACGTTTTGAACGCCATAGAACATATGAGATGTTCCAAGAGCTGAAATTGGGATTTCAGTCTCATGCCCGTGTTGAGAGGTATGAGACCTCTGACAAGTTCTTTTGCCAACAAGATGGAGGAGAATAGCTCAGCTAGTGAGCATGTGCTCAGAATGTCTGGGTGCTACAATCACTTAAATCAAGTGGGAGTTAAACTTCCAAGATAAGATAGTGATTGATAGAGTTCTCTAGCCACTATCACTAAGCTACTAGATCTTCGTGATGAACTATGACATGCAAGGGATGGAGTTGATCCCGGAGCTGTTCGCGGTGCTTAAGACCGCAAAAGGTAGAAATCAAGAAGGAGCATCAAGTGTTGATGGTTTAACAAGACCACTGGTTTCAAGAAGGGCAAGGGCTAGAAGGGAAACATCATGGATAGCAAACCAGTTGCCGCTCTAGTGAAGGAACCCAAGGTTGAACCCAAACACGAGACTAAGTGCTTCGTAAAGGGAACGGTCACTGGTAGTGGGATTACCCCAAATGCATGGTAGATAAGAAGGCAGGCAACTTCAACAAAATTTATACGTGTCATTAATGTGTACCTCACTAGTACTCCTGGTAGCACCTGGGTATTGGATACCGGTTTAGTTACTATTATTGGTGACTTGAAGCAAAAGCTACGGACTAAACGGAGACTAGCTGAGGGCGAGGTGACGATGTGTGTTGGAAGTGTTTCCAAAGTTGATGAGATCACCATCGCACGCTCCATCTGCCTTCGGGATAAGTATTGAACCTAGATAAATGTTATCAGGTGTCTACATTGAGCATGAATGTGATTAGATCATGTTCATTGCAATACGGTCATTCATTTAAGTTAGAGAATAATGGTTATTATGTTTACATGAATGATACCTTTTATGGTCATGCACCCTATGTGAATGGTTCATTGAATCTCGGTCGTGGTGATACACATGTTCACGCCAAAAGATGTAGAGTTAATAATGATAGTACCACTTTCTTGTGGCACTACCGCTTAGGTCATATTAGCGTAAGATGCATGAAGAAACTCCATATCGATGGATGTTTGGAGTCACTTGATTTTGAATCGCTTGACACGTGCGAGCCATGCCTCATGGGCAGGATCACTAAGACCCCGTTTTCAAGTACAGTGAAATGGGAAAGTGACTTGTTGGAAATCATACATGCAGATGTGTATGATCCAATGAGAATTGGAGCGTGCGGTGGATATCGCTATTTTCTCATCTTCACTGACGATTTGAGTAGATATAGGTATATTTACTTAATGAAGCACAAGTCTGAAACATTTGAGAAGTTCAAGCGATTTCAGAGTGAAGTTAAGAATCATCATAACAATAAGATCATGTTCCTACGATCTGATCAAAAGGGGATTTTCTGAGTTATGTGTTTGGCAATCACTTAAGACATTGTGGAATTGTTTCACAGTTGAAGCCACCTGGAACACCACAAGGTAATGGTGTGTCCGGACGTCGTAATCGAACCCTATGAGATATGGTGTGATCTATGATGTCTCTTACCAATCTACCGTTTTCATTTTGAGGTTATGCGTTAGAGACAGCTGCATTCACTTTAGATAGGACACCATCTAAGTCCATTGAGACGACGTCATATGAACATTGGTTTGGCAAGAAACCAAAGTTGTCGTTTCTTAATGTTTGGGGATGCGATGCTTAGGGCTTCAGCCGGAGAAGCTCGAACCCAAAGCGGACAAACACATCTTCATAGGATACCCAAGGGTGACAGTTGGGTATACCTTCTATCTCAGATCTGAGGGCAAATTGTTTGTCGCTAAGAACGGGTCCTTTCTCGAGAAGGAGTTTCTCTCGAAAGAATTGAGTGGGAGGAAGATAGAACTTGATGAGGTTGTCGAACCTTTATTTCAAACAGAAAGTGATGCAACACAGAAAGATGTTTTTTGTGGCGCCTACGTCTGTTGAATAGGAAGTTAATGATAGTGATCATGAAGCTTCGAATCAAGTTGCTATCGAACCTCGTAGGTCGACAAGGATATGTACTACTCCTAAGTGGTACGGTAATCATGTCTTAGATATCATGTTGTTAGACAACAATGAACCTACGATCTATGGAGAAGCGATGGTGGGCCCGTATTCCGACAAATGGTTAGAAGCCATGAAATCCGAGATAGGATCCATATATCAGAACAAAGTATGGACTTTGGTGGACTTGCCCGATGATTGGCAAGCCATTGAGATAAATGGGTCTTTAAGAAGAAGACGGACGTGGGCGGTAATGTTACCGTCTATGAAGCTCGACTTGTGGGAAAGAAACTTTTCACAAGTTCAAGGAGTTGACTACGATGAGAATTTCTCATCCGTAGCGATGCTTAAGTCCGTCGGAATCATGTTAGCATTAGCTGTATTTTTCGATTATGAAATCTTACAAATGGATGTCAAAAACAAGTTTTCTTACCAGTTTTCGTAAGAAAAGTTGTATGTGATACAATAAAAGGTTTTGACGATCCTAAGGATGCTAAAAGGTGTGCTAGCTCCAGCAATCCTTCTATGGACTAGAGAAGGCATCTCGGAATCGGAATATATGTTTTGATGGAGTGATCAAAGCTTTTAGGTTTATACAATGTTTGCTAGAAACTTGTATTTACAAGAAAGTGAGTGGGAGCACTACAACATTTCTGATAAGTATATGTGGATGACATATTGTAGATCCGAAATAATGTAGAATTTCTGGAAAGCATAAACGGTTGTTTGAAGAGTGTTTTTTAAAGGAAGACCCGGATAAAGCTGCTTACAAATTGGGCATCAAGATCTATAGAGATAGATCAAGACGCATGATGATACTTTCAAAGAATGCACACCTTGACATGTTTTTGAAGGAGTTCAAAATAGATCAGTCAAATAAGGGGTTCTTGCCTGAGTTGTAAGGTGTGAAGTTGAGTAATACTCAAAGATTGACCACGACAGAAGAAAGAGGAAGGACGAAGGTCGTCCCCTATGCTCTTGTCATAGGCTCTATACGGTATGCCATGCTGAGTACCGCACCTGATGTGTGCCTTGCCACATGTCTGGCAAGAGGGTACAAAGGTGATCTAGGATTGGATCACCAGATAGCGGTCAAAATTATCCTTAGAAGAATAAGGAAATGTTTCTCGGTTATGGAGGTGATAAAGAGTTCGACGTAAAGAGTTACGTCGATGCAAGCTTAACACCTATCCGGATAGCTCTGAGTAGAGATACCGGATATGTATAATGGAGCAACAATTTGGAATAGCTCCAAGTGGAACGTGGCAACAACATCTACGATATAAAGTTTTGCGAAATACATAGGGATCTGAATATGGCAAGACCCGTTGACTACAACCTCTCTCACAAGCATAACATGATCAAACCCAGAACTCATTGAGTATTAATCACATAGTGATGTGAACTAGATTAGTGACTCTAGTAAACTCTTTGGATGTTGGTCACATGGCGATGTGACCTGTGAGTGTTAATCACATGGCGATGTGAACTAGATTATTGACTCTAGTGCAAGTGGGAGACTGTTGGAAATATGCCCTAGAGGCAATAATAAATTGGTTATTATTATATTTCCTTGTTCATGATAATCGTTTATTATCCATGGTAGAATTGTATTGATAGGAAACTTAGATACATGTGTGGATACATAGACAACACCATGTCCCTAGTAAGCCTCTAGTTGACTAGCTCGTTGATCAATAAGATGGTTATGGTTTCCTGACCATGGACATTGGATGTCATTGATAACGGGATCACATCATTAGGATAATGATGTGATGGACAAGACCCAATCCTAAGCCTAGCACAAGATCGTGTAGTTCGTTTGCTAAAGCTTTTCTAATGTCAAGTATCATTTCCTTAGACCATGAGATTGTGCAACTCCCGGATACCGTAGGAGTGCTTTGGGTGTGCCAAATGTCACAACGTAACTGGGTGGCTACAAAGGTACACTACAGGTATCTCCGAAAGTGTCTGTTGGGTTGGCACGAATCGAGACTGGGATTTGTCACTCCGTGTAAACGGAGAGGTATCTTTGGGCCCATTCGGTAGGACATCATCATAATGTGCACAATGTGACCAAGGAGTTGATCACGGGATGATGTGTTACGGAATGAGTAAAGAGACTTGCCGGTAACGAGATTGAACAAGGTATCAGATACCGACGATCGAATCTCGGGCAAGTACAATA